>NW_026518982.1:0-300000 GCF_947347685.1 Pleuronectes platessa
TTGTTCAGTATTATATTGAGTACCAGTAGCAGTAATATCGCTCCGTAATTTCAACTTCTCATCAGGCTCCATCTGTCTCCACACTGAACCGCACCTCTCTGACTCGAGTGAGGAGGCGGGACTTAGACCGTTTTACACCAATAACATGCAGTTATTTCACCTTGAACCAATAGGCTCACTTGTTAAGTTTTTTGACCGGTAGAACGCTTCCTGAGCAAAAAGGAAATGACTTAATAATAATAAATTAAATACAGACGAAATAAAACAGAATTGTTAATGAAATAAAAGGAATTCTCAGTAAGGAGGAAATATAAATAATACGGCGCACATCTCCTGCATTGCAAATCTGCTGCGTCACACATCCTGCGTTGCACACCCTGTGGTGCACATGAATAAAACATTTACAAAAAAAATATTATTAAATCACATAAATAAATTAACTGTGCGCACATCTCCTGCGGCGCACATCTCCTCCGGCGCACATCTCCTGCGGTGCACATCTCCAGTGGCGCACATCTCCTGATGCGCAAATCTCCTGCGGTGTACATCTCCTGCGGCGCACATCTCCTGCGTGCACATCTCCTTCTATGTACATCTCCTGCGGCGCACATCTCCTACGTGCACATCTCCTGTGGTGCACATCTCCAGTGGCGCACATCTCCTGCTGCGCAAATCTCCTGCGGTGTACATCCTGCGTCGCACACCCTGCGGTGCAAATAAATTAAACATTTATTTACAAAAAATAATAATAATTAACTCAAATTCCTAAAAAAACTGTGCGCACACATCCTGTGGCACACATCTCCTGCGGCACTCATCTCCTTCGTGCATATCTCCTGCGGTGCACATCTCCAGTGGCGCACATCTCCTGCTACACAAATCTCCTGCGGTGAAAATCCTGCATCGCACACCCTGCGGTGCACATAAATGAAACATTTATTTACAAAAAAATATTATTAAATCAAATTAATAAAAAAAACGTGTGCACACACCCTGCTGCGCACATCTCCTGAGGCGCACATCTCCTGCGTGCACATATCCTGCGTTGCACATCTCCTGCGGCGCACATCTCCTGCGGCGCACACCTCCGGTGGCACATATCGCCTGCGGCGCACATCTCCTGCTATGTACATCTCCTGCGGCGCACATCTCCTGCGTGCACATCTCCTGCTATGTACATCTCCTGCGGCGCACATCTCCTGCGTGCACATCTCCTGCGGTGCACATCTCCAGTGGCGCACATCTCCTGCTGCGCAAATCTCCTGCGGTGTACATCCTGCGTCGCACACCCTGCGGTGCAAATAAATTAAACATTTATTTACAAAAAATAATAATAATTAACTCAAATTCCTAAAAAAACTGTGCGCACACATCCTGCATTGCACATCTCCTGCTTGCACATCTCCTGCGGCGCATATCTCCTGTGTACACATCTCCTGCGGTGCACATCTCCTGCTGCGCACATCTCCTGCGGTGGACATCTCCTGTGGTGCACATATCCTGCTATGTACATCTCCTAAGTGCTCATCTCCTGCTATGTAAATCTCCTGCGGCGCACATCTCCTGCGTGCACATCTCCTGCGTGCACATCTCCTGTGGTGCACATCTCCAGTGGCGCACATCTCCTGCTGCGCAAATCTCCTGAGGTGCACATAAATTAAACATTTCTTTACAAAAAATAATAATAATTAACTAAAATTCCTAAAAAAACTGTGCGTACACATCTCCTGCAGTGCACATCTCCTGCTGCGCACATCTCCTGCGGTGCACATCTCCTGCTGCGCAAATCTCCTGCAGTGCACGTCTCCTATGGCACACATCTCCTGTTGCGCACATCTCCTGCTATGTACATCTCCTGCGTGCACATCTCCTGCTATGTACATCTCCTGCGGCGCACATCTCCTGCGTGCACATCTCCTGTGGTGCACATCTCCAGTGGCGCACATCTCCTGCTGCGCAAATCTCCTGCGGTGTACATCCTGCACCGCACACCCTGCGGTGCAAATAAATTAAACATTTATTTACAAAAAATAATAATAATTAACTCAAATTCCTAAAAAAACTGTGCGCACACATCCTGCATTGCACATCTCCTGCTTGCACATCTCTTGCGGCGCACATCTCCTGCTATGTATATCTCCTGCTATGTACATCTCCTGCTGCGCATATCGCCTGCGGCGCACATCTCCTGCGGTGCACATCTCCGATGGCGCACATCTCCTGCGTGCACATCTCCTGCGGCGCACATCTCCTGCAGCGCACATCTCCTAAGTGCACATCTCCTGCGTGCACATCTCTTGCGGTGCACATCTCCAGTGGCGCACATCTCCTGCTGCGAAAATGTCCTGCGGTGAACATCCTGCGTCGCACACCCTGCGGTGCACATAAATGAAACATTTATTTACAAAAAATAATAATAATTAACTCAAATTCCTAAAAAAACTGTGCGCACACATCCTGTGGCACACATCTCCTGCGGCACTCATCTCCTTCGTGCATATCTCCTGCGGTGCACATCTCCAGTGGCGCACATCTCCTGCTAAACAAATCTCCTGCGGTGAAAATCCTGCATCGCACACCCTGCGGTGCACATAAATGAAACATTTATTTACAAAAAAATATTATTAAATCAAATTAATAAAAAAAACGTGTACACACACCCTGCTGCGCACATCTCCTGCTGCGCACATCTCCTGCGGTGGACATCTCCTGCGGTGCACATATCCTGCTATGTACATCTCCTGCGTGCTCATCTCCTGCTATGTAAATCTCCTGCGGCGCACATCTCCTGCGTGCACATCTCCTGTGGTGCACATCTCCAGTGGCGCACATCTCCTGCTGCGCAAATCTCCTGAGGTGCACATAAATGAAACATTTATTTACAAAAAATAATAATAATTAACTAAAATTCCTAAAAAAACTGTGCGTACACATCTCCTGCAGTGCACATCTCCTGCTGTGCACATCTCCTGCGGTGCACATCTCCTGCTGCGCAAATCTCCTGCAGTGCACGTCTCCTGCGGTGCACATCTCCGATGGCGCACATCTCCTGCGTGCACATCTCCTGCGGCGCACATCTCCTGCAGCGCACATCTCCTAAGTGCACATCTCCTGCGTGCACATCTCTTGCGGTGCACATCTCCAGTGGCGCACATCTCCTGCTGCGGAAATCTCCTGCGGTGAACATCCTGCGTCGCACACCCTGCGGTGCACATAAATGAAACATTTATTCACAAAAAATAATAATAATTAACTCAAATTCCTAAAAAAACTGTGCGCACACATCCTGTGGCGCACATCTCCTGCGGCACTCATCTCCTGCGGTGGACATCTCCTGCGGTGCACATATCCTGCTATGTACATCTCCTGCGTGCTCATCTCCTGCTATGTAAATCTCCTGCGGCGCACATCTCCTGCGTGCACATCTCCTGCGTGCACATCTCCTGTGGTGCACATCTCCAGTGGCGCACATCTCCTGCTGCGCAAATCTCCTGAGGTGCACATAAATGAAACATTTATTTACAAAAAATAATAATAATTAACTAAAATTCCTAAAAAAACTGTGCGTACACATCTCCTGCAGTGCACATCTCCTGCTGCGCACATCTCCTGCGGTGCACATCTCCTGCTGCGCAAATCTCCTGCAGTGCACGTCTCCTGCGGTGCACATCTCCGATGGCGCACATCTCCTGCGTGCACATCTCCTGCGGCGCACATCTCCTGCAGCGCACATCTCCTAAGTGCACATCTCCTGCGTGCACATCTCTTGCGGTGCACATCTCCAGTGGCGCACATCTCCTGCTGCGGAAATCTCCTGCGGTGAACATCCTGCGTCGCACACCCTGCGGTGCACATAAATGAAACATTTATTCACAAAAAATAATAATAATTAACTCAAATTCCTAAAAAAACTGTGCGCACACATCCTGTGGCGCACATCTCCTGCGGCACTCATCTCCTGCGGCGCATATCTCCTGTGTACACATCTCCTGCTGTGCACATCTCCTGCTGCGCACATCTCCTGCGGTGGACATCTCCTGCGGTGCACATATCCTGCTATGTACATCTCCTGCGTGCTCATCTCCTGCTATGTAAATCTCCTGCGGCGCACATCTCCTGCGTGCACATCTCCTGCGTGCACATCTCCTGTGGTGCACATCTCCAGTGGCGCACATCTCCTGCTGCGCAAATCTCCTGAGGTGCACATAAATGAAACATTTATTTACAAAAAATAATAATAATTAACTAAAATTCCTAAAAAAACTGTGCGTACACATCTCCTGCAGTGCACATCTCCTGCTGCGCACATCTCCTGCGGTGCACATCTCCTGCTGCGCAAATCTCCTGCAGTGCACGTCTCCTGCGGCACACATCTCCTGTTGCGCACATCTCCTGCGGTGCACATCTCCTGCTGCGCACATCTCCGGCGGTGCACATTTCTTGCGGCGCACACCCTGCGGTGCACATAAATGAAACATTTATTTACAAAAAAATATTATTAAATCAAATTAACAAAAAAAAACGTGTGCACACACCCTGCTGCGCACATCTCCTGAGGCGCACATCTCCTGCTGCGCACATCTCCTGCGTTGCACATCTCCTGCGGCGCACATCTCCTGCGGTGCACATCTCCGGTGGCGCATATCGCCTGCGGCGCACATCTCCTGCTATGTACATCTCCTGCTATGTACATCTCCTGCGGCACACATCTCCTGAAGCGCACATCTCCTGCTGCGCATGTAACCCACATGGAGGCGCACACTGGACCAGTATAACCAAGATTCGTAGGGAGGAGTAATTAACAGGAATCAGACACCACAATGAGCAAACAGAACACAGAGTTAGGTTTAAATGAAAACAATTGTATTAACACACAAAATATTTACAACATTGCCGGCATTCAGTTTAGTAAAATTAGAAATGTCTTTTGAAATGGGTGCACCCAGAAAATAAAAGTAATCCTCCAAAAATAGGATGTTCTGCTTAGGGATGGGCGTTCGATTAAATTGTCTTCGTCGATCGTCGGGAGAGTTAATGACGAATTTTCGATTAATCATTAATATTTTCAAGTTCAAAAATTCACTATTTATAAGCTACATTAAAATGCAGTGATGTTTCCTCATTGAGATCTTTATTACAAGATGAACAAAATATGCGCTGCCGTAATCTTAAGCAGCGGAGCCGACAGCTAGAAGCCGGTGCTACTAAACACAACTGACCCTCGTTTTTTTTTCCTCCAAAATAAAATAATAATAATTTAAAAAAACGTAATGTTAAACAACAACTACAAATATATAATACTTAGGTCTGACAGGTTTTGCCAAATGTAACTCAAAACTATCAGACAAGGTACCGAGTCGAGAAAGCTTCATAAAAATAACCAGTAACTCACATTACTGTGATTCCGGTGTTAGCGCTCCCCTCGTCCGTGTCAGACAACGCAGGCTCCTTGTCTCCCGCAGCCTCTGGGATAGCTTCGCAGTGTTGGCAGTGAACCAAGTCCTTTTTTAACTCAAAATGGTCCCACGCAACACTTCGCCGTGACCTCTTCATGTTTATTTTAGAAATGGAACTACACGGTAACTCGCAGCAAGTCGCAGGTAACTGAGTAGGACTGTGGCGTTTTTTTCAAACACTGCCCCCCGTGGTCAAATGTGTAATTAGCGAATTTCTCGATGAAAAAATGATTTCATCGACGACATTCTTAATGGTCAATTAATCGATCGTCGATTAATTATGCCCATCCCTAGTTCTGCTAGATTCAACTGTCGTTTGAGGTCCTCCCCACAGTCTTACCACACTGACAGCAAGGTAGATGAATGCTGGAAGCGCTCCTCAATCCAGGTGCTCAACACGGGTGGCTCGCCATCTCCCTCGTCAGGGAGAGATTCCAATCCAACAGAAGTTCAAGGGTATCCAGAAAACCCAGCCTGTGTAACATAACACGGCTTATATAGCAACATATGCAAATATTCTTATTCTCTTAACTGTACAGTTCAATTTGATCAATGTCAACATATAATACATTTCAGTACTTAACCCATGAATAAAGGATTACTGTTGTATCATAACATTAACTCTTAATATTAAAGTATAAACAATACTATTAAATTACAATTTTAATGGCAGTGAAACAATATGAATGTTAGATTATTATGCAAACAACCTACAGCTTAACATCAATTACTCACTATATGTGAATATCGGAAGTAAAGCAATGTGAATCATTTTCTTGTCACAACACTGACACCTTGCATTTGTGAATGCAAGCAGCACAATGATGAACAGAAAGCTAATCTCAAATCTCAAATTCAGCTACATAATCCTTAGCTCTGTACTAAATGTAACTCACATACATACTCATATTACACATACAAATGTCCACTTTTGTCTCTATAACTAAAGAAATATGAAACATCTTACAGTACACTCAATGGCATAAACACCACGAGGCTATGCTAAGTCATATAGCATTTTGCTACTGTGCCACGTGTGGCCGCTAATTTAGCAGGTGTAACTCACCGGGAAAAGAAAAGAATAAACGGTGCTCTAAGCTGCTCTCCAGGTCCTCTCAGTAGTTGATAAACTTGTTATGGGCTCAAACATACTCTAACTTCTCTTTGTTCAGTATTATATTGAGTACCAGTAGCAGTAATATCGCTCCGTAATTTCAACTTCTCATCAGGCTCCATCTGTCTCCACACTGAACCGCACCTCTCTGACTCGAGTGAGGAGGCGGGACTTAGACCGTTTTACACCAATAACATGCAGTTATTTCACCTTGAACCAATAGGCTCACTTGTTAAGTTTTTTGACCGGTAGAACGCTTCCTGAGCAAAAAGGAAATGACTTAATAATAATAAATTAAATACAGACGAAATGAAACAGAATTGTTAATGAAATAAAAGGAATTCTCAGTAAGGAGGAAATATAAATAATACGGCGCACATCTCCTGCATTGCAAATCTGCTGCGGCGCACATCTCCTGCGGTGCACATCTCCAGTGGCGCACATCTCCTGATGCGCAAATCTCCTGCGGTGTACATCTCCTGCGGTGCACATCTCCTGCGTGCACATCTCCTGCTATGTACATCTCCTGCGGCGCACATCTCCTGCGTGCACATCTCCTGTGGTGCACATCTCCAGTGGCGCACATCTCCTGCTGCGCAAATCTCCTGCGGTGTACATCGTGCGTCGCACACCCTGCGGTGCAAATAAATTAAACATTTATTTACAAAAAATAATAATAATTAACTCAAATTCCTAAAAAAACTGTGCGCACACATCCTGCATTGCACATCTCCTGCTTGCACATCTCTTGCGGCGCACATCTCCTGCTATTTATATCTCCTGCGGCGCACATCTCCTGCTATGTACATCTCCTGCTGCGCATATCGCCTGCGGCGCAAATCTCCTGCGGTGCACATCTCCGATGGCGCACATCTCCTGCGTGCACATCTCCTGCGGTGAACATCCTGCGTCGCACACTCTGCGGTGCACATAAATGAAACATTTATTCACAAAAAATAATAATAATTAACTCAAATTCCTAAAAAAACTGTGCGCACACATCCTGTGGCGCACATCTCCTGCGTGCTAATCTCCTGCGTGCACATCTCCTGCGGTGCACATCTCCTGCTGCGCACATCTCCTGCGGTGCACATCTCCTGCTGCGCACATCTCCTGCGTACAAATCTCCTGCGGTGCACATCTCCTGCTGCGCACATCTCCTGCGGTGTACATCTCCTGCGGTGCACATCTCCTGCTGCGCACATCTCCTGCAGTGCACACATCCTGCGGCGCACATCTCCTGCGTGCTAATCTCCTGCGTGCAAATCTCCTGCGGTGCACATCTCCTGCGGCGCACATCTCCTGCGGTGCACATCTCCTGCTGCGCACATCTCCTGTGGTGCACATTTCCTGTTGCGCACATCTCCTGCGGTGCGTATCTCTTTTGGCGCACATCCTGCGTTGCGAACCCTGCGTTGCACATAAATAAAACAGTTATTTACAAAAAAATTAAAAAATCAAATCAAATTAATAAAAAAACTGCGGCACACATCTCCTGATGCGCATATTGCCTGCGGCGCACATCTCCTGCTATGTACATCTCCTGCGGCTCACATCTCCTGCATGCACATCTCCTGCGGCGCACATCTCCTGCGATGCACATCTCCAGTGGCGCACATCTCCTGCTGCGCATATCGCCTGCGGCGCATATATCCTGCTATGTACATGTCCTGCAGCGCACATTTCCTGTGCACATCTCCTGCAGTGCATATCTCAAGTGGTGCACATCTCCTGCTGCGCACATCTCCTGCGGCGCATATCTCCTGCGTACACATCTCCTGCGGTGCACATCTCCTGCTGCGCACATCTCCTGCGTTGTACATCTCCTGCGGTGCACATCTCCTGCTGCCCACATCTCCGGCGGTGCAAATCTCTTGCGGCGCACATCCTGCGGCGCACGCCCTTCGTTGCACATAAATGAAACATTTATTTACAAAAAAATTATAATAATGAACTCAAATTAATAAAAAAACTGTGCGCACACATCCTGCGGCGCACATCTCCTGCGTGCCAATCTCCTGCTGCGCACATCTCCTGCGGTGCACATCTCCTGCGGCGCACATCTCCTGCGGTGCACTTCTCCTGCGGCGCACATCTCCTGCTGCACACATCTCCTGCGGTGCACATCTCTTGCGGCGCACATCCTGCGGCGCACACCCTGCGTTGCACATAAATGAAACATTTATTTACAAAAAAATAAAAAAATCAAATCAAATTAATAAAAAAACTGCGGCACACATCTCCTGCTGCGCATATCGCCTGCGGCGCACATCTCCTGCTATGTACATCTCCTGCGGCTCACATCTCCTGCATGCACATCTCCTGCGGCGCACATATCCTGCGATGCACATCTCCAGTGGCGCACATCTCCGGCGGTGCACATCTCTTGCGGCGCGCACCCTGCGGTGCACATAAATGAAACATTTATTTACAAAAAAATAATAATAATTAACTCAAATTAATAAAAAAACTGTGCGCACAAATCCTGCAGCGCACATCTCCTGCGTGCTAATCTCCTGCGTGCACATCTCCTGCGGTGCACATCTCCTGCTGCGCACATCTCCTGTGGTGCACATCTCCTGTTGCGCACATCTCCTGCGGTGCATATCTCTTGCGGCGCACATCCTGCGTTGCTAACTGTGCGTTGCACATAAATAAAACAGTTATTTACAAAAAAAGAAAAAAATCAAATCAAATTAATAAAAAAACTGATTAATAAAATCTCTTGCGGCGCACATCTCTTGCGGTGCACATCTCCTGCTGCGCACATCTCCTGCGGCGCACATCTCCTGTTGCGCACATTTCTTGCGGCGCACATCTCTTGCGGTGCACATCTCCTGCTGCGCACATCTCCTGCAGTGCACATCTCCTGCTGCGCACATCTCCTGCGGTGCACATCTCCTGCTGCGCACATCTCCTGCGGCGCACATCTCCTGTGGCGCACATTTCTTGCGGCACACATCTCTTGCGGTGCACATCTCCTGCTGCGCACATCTCCTGCAGTGCACATCTCCTGCTGCGCACATCTCCTGTGGTGCACATCTCCAGTGGCGCACATCTCCTGCTGCGCAAATCTCCTGCGGTGCACATCTCCGATGGCGCACATCTCCTGCGTGCACATCTCCTGCGGTGAACATCCTGCGTCGCACACTCTGCGGTGCACATAAATGAAACATTTATTCACAAAAAATAATAATAATTAACTCAAATTCCTAAAAAAACTGTGCGCACACATCCTGTGGCGCACATCTCCTGCGTGCTAATCTCCTGCGTGCACATCTCCTGCGGTGCACATCTCCTGCTGCGCACATCTCCTGTGGTGCACATCTCCTGTTGCGCACATCTCCTGCGGTGCATATCTCTTGCGGCGCACATCCTGCGTTGCGAACTATGCGTTGCACATAAATAAAACAGTTATTTACAAAAAAAGAAAAAAATCAAATCAAATTAATAAAAAAACTGCGGCACACATCTCCTGCTGCGCATATCGCCTGCTGCGCACATCTCCTGCTATGTACGTCTCCTGCTGCTCACATCTCCTGCATGCACATCTCCTGCAGCGCACATCTCCTGCAGTGAATATCCCAAGTGGTGCACATCTCCTGCTGCGCACGTCTCCTGCGGCACACATCTCCTGCTGCGCACATATCCTGCGGTGCACATCTCCTAATGCGCACCTCTCCGGCGGTGCACATCTCTTGCGGCGCACACCCTGCGGTGCACATAAATGAAACATTTATTTACAAAAAAATATTATTAAATCAAGTTAATAAAAAAAGACGTGTGCACACACCCTGCTGCGCACATCTCCTGCGGCGCTAATCTCCTGTGGCGCACATTTCTTGCGGCGCACATCTCTTGCGGTGCACATCTCCTGCTGCGCACATCTCCTGCGGTGCACATCTCCTGCTGCGCACATCTCCTGCAGTGCACATCTCCTGCTGCGCACATCTCCTGCGTACAAATCTCCTGCGGTGCACATCTCCTGCTGCGCACATCTCCTGCGGTGTACATCTCCTGCGGTGCACATCTCCTGCTGCGCACATCTCCTGCAGTGCACACATCCTGCGGCGCACATCTCCTGCGTGCTAATCTCCTGCGTGCAAATCTCCTGCGGTGCACATCTCCTGCGGCGCACATCTCCTGCGGTGCACATCTCCTGCTGCGCACATCTCCTGTGGTGCACATTTCCTGTTGCGCACATCTCCTGCGGTGCATATCTCTTTTGGCGCACATCCTGCGTTGCGAACCCTGCGTTGCACATAAATAAAACAGTTATTTACAAAAAAATTAAAAAATCAAATCAAATTAATAAAAAAACTGCGGCACATATCTCCTGATGCGCATATTGCCTGCGGCGCACATCTCCTGCTATGTACATCTCCTGCGGCTCACATCTCCTGCATGCACATCTCCTGCGGCGCACATCTCCTGCGATGCACATCTCCAGTGGCGCACATCTCCTGCTGCGCATATCGCCTGCGGCGCATATATCCTGCTATGTACATGTCCTGCAGCGCACATTTCCTGTGCACATCTCCTGCAGTGCATATCTCAAGTGGTGCACATCTCCTGCTGCGCACATCTCCTGCGGCGCATATCTCCTGCGTACACATCTCCTGCGGTGCACATCTCCTGCTGCGCACATCTACTGCGTTGTACATCTCCTGCGGTGCACATCTCCTAATGCGCACCTCTCCGGCGGTGCACATCTCTTGCGGCGCACACCCTGCGGTGCACATAAATGAAACATTTATTTACAAAAAAATATTATTAAATCAAGTTAATAAAAAAAGACGTGTGCACACACCCTGCTGCGCACATCTCCTGCGGCGCTAATCTCCTGTGGCGCACATTTCTTGCGGCGCACATCTCTTGCGGTGCACATCTCCTGCTGCGCACATCTCCTGCGGTGCACATCTCCTGCTGCGCACATCTCCTGCGGTGCACATCTCCTGCTGCGCACATCTCCTGCGTACAAATCTCCTGCGGTGCACATCTCCTGCTGCGCACATCTCCTGCGGCGCACATCTCCTGCGGTGTACATCTCCTGCGGTGCACATCTCCTGCTGCGCACATCTCCTGCAGTGCACACATCCTGCGGTGCACATCTCCTGCTGCGCACATCTCCTGCAGTGCACACATCCTGCGGCGCACATCTCCTGCGTGCTAATCTCCTGCGTGCAAATCTCCTGCGGTGCACATCTCCTGCGGCGCACATCTCCTGCGGTGCACATCTCCTGCTGCGCACATCTCCTGTGGTGCACATTTCCTGTTGCGCACATCTCCTGCGGTGCATATCTGTTTTGGCGCACATCCTGCGTTGCGAACCCTGCGTTGCACATAAATAAAACAGTTATTTACAAAAAAATTAAAAAATCAAATCAAATTAATAAAAAAACTGCGGCACACATCTCCTGATGCGCATATTGCCTGCGGCGCACATCTCCTGCCATGTACATCTCCTGCGGCTCACATCTCCTGCATGCACATCTCCTGCGGCGCACATCTCCTGCGATGCACATCTCCAGTGGCGCACATCTCCTGCTGCGCATATCGCCTGCGGCGCATATATCCTGCTATGTACATGTCCTGCAGCGTACATTTCCTGTGCACATCTCCTGCAGTGCATATCTCAAGTGGTGCACATCTCCTGCTGCTCACATCTCCTGCGGCGCATATCTCCTGCGTACACATCTCCTGCGGTGCACATCTCCTGCTGCGCACATCTCCTGCGTTGTACATCTCCTGCGGTGCACATCTCCTGCTGCCCACATCTCCGGCGGTGCAAATCTCTTGCGGCGCACATCCTGCGGCGCACACCCTTCGTTGCACATAAATGAAACATTTATTTACAAAAAAATTATAATAATGAACTCAAATTAATAAAAAAACTGTGCGCACACATCCTGCGGCGCACATCTCCTGCGTGCCAATCTCCTGCTGCGCACATCTCCTGCGGTGCACATCTCCTGCGGCGCACATCTCCTGCGGTGCACTTCTCCTGCGGCGCACATCTCCTGCTGCACACATCTCCTGCGGTGCACATCTCTTGCGGCGCACATCCTGCGGCGCACACCCTGCGTTGCACATAAATGAAACATTTATTTACAAAAAAATTAAAAAATCAAATCAAATTAATAAAAAAACTGCGGCACACATCTCCTGCTGCGCATATCGCCTGCGGCGCACATCTCCTGCTATGTACATCTCCTGCGGCTCACATCTCCTGCATGCACATCTCCTGCGGCGCACATATCCTGCGATGCACATCTCCAGTGGCGCACATCTCCGGCGGTGCACATCTCTTGCGGCGCGCACCCTGCGGTGCACATAAATGAAACATTTATTTACAAAAAAATAATAATAATTAACTCAAATTAATAAAAAAACTGTGCGCACAAATCCTGCAGCGCACATCTCCTGCGGTGCACATCTCCTGCTGCGCACATCTCCTGTGGTGCACATCTCCTGTTGCGCACATCTCCTGCGGTGCATATCTCTTGCGGCGCACATCCTGCGTTGCGAACTATGCGTTGCACATAAATAAAACAGTTATTTACAAAAAAAGAAAAAAATCAAATCAAATTAATAAAAAAACTGCGGCACACATCTCCTGCTGCGCATATCGCCTGCGGCGCACATCTCCTGCTATGTACGTCTCCTGCGGCTCACATCTCCTGCATGCACATCTCCTGCAGCGCACATCTCCTGCAGTGAATATCCCAAGTGGTGCACATCTCCTGCTGCGCACATCTCCTGCGGCGCACATCTCCTGTGGCGCACATCTCTTGCGGCGCACATCTCTTGCGGTGCACATCTCCTGCTGCGCACATCTCCTGCGGTGCACATCTCCTGCTGCGCACATCTCCTGCGGTGCACATCTCCTGCTGCGCACATCTCCTGCGTGCACATCTCTTACGCCGCACATCTCCTGCTGCGCACATCTCCTGCAGTGCACATCTCCTGCTGCGCACATCTCCTGTGGTGCACATCTCTTGCGGCGCACATCCTGCGGCGCACACCCTGCGTTGCACATAAATGAAACATTTATTTACAAAAAAATAAAAAAATCAAATCAAATTAATAAAAAAACTGCGGCACACATCTCCTGCTGCGCATATCGCCTGCGGCGCACATCTCCTGCTATGTACATCTCCTGCGGCTCACATCTCCTGCATGCACATCTCCTGCGGCGCACATATCCTGCGATGCACATCTCCAGTGGCGCACATCTCCGGCGGTGCACATCTCTTGCGGCGCGCACCCTGCGGTGCACATAAATGAAACATTTATTTACAAAAAAATAATAATAATTAACTCAAATTAATAAAAAAACTGTGCGCACAAATCCTGCAGCGCACATCTCCTGCGTGCTAATCTCCTGCGTGCACATCTCCTGCGGTGCACATCTCCTGCTGCGCACATCTCCTGTGGTGCACATCTCCTGCTATGTACATCTCCTGCGGCTCACATCTCCTGCATGCACATCTCCTGCGGCGCACATCTCCTGCGATGCACATCTCCAGTGGCGCACATCTCCTTCTGCGCATATCGCCTGCGGCGCATATCTCCTGCTATGTACATGTCCTGCAGCGCACATGTCCTGTGGCACTCATCTCCTGCGGTGCACATCTCCTGCGGCGCACATCTCCTGCGGTGCACTTCTCCTGCGACGCACATCTCCTGCTGCACACATCTCCTGCGGTGCACATCTCTTGCGGCGCACATCCTGCGGCGCACACCCTGCGTTGCACATAAATGAAACATTTATTTACAAAAAAATAAAAAAATCAAATCAAATTAATAAAAAAACTGCGGCACACATCTCCTGCTGCGCATATCGCCTGCGGCGCACATCTCCTGCTATGTACATCTCCTGCGGCTCACATCTCCTGCATGCACATCTCCTGCGGCGCACATATCCTGCGATGCACATCTCCAGTGGCGCACATCTCCGGCGGTGCACATCTCTTGCGGCGCGCACCCTGCGGTGCACATAAATGAAACATTTATTTACAAAAAAATAATAATAATTAACTCAAATTAATAAAAAAACTGTGCGCACAAATCCTGCAGCGCACATCTCCTGCGTGCTAATCTCCTGCGTGCACATCTCCTGCGGTGCACATCTCCTGCTGCGCACATCTCCTGTGGTGCACATCTCCTGTTGCGCACATCTCCTGCGGTGCATATCTCTTGCAGCGCACATCCTGCGTTGCTAACTGTGCGTTGCACATAAATAAAACAGTTATTTACAAAAAAAGAAAAAAATCAAATCAAATTAATAAAAAAACTGATTAATAAAATCTCTTGCGGCGCACACCTCTTGCGGTGCACATCTCCTGCTGCGCACATCTCCTGCGGCGCACATCTCCTGTGGCGCACATTTCTTGCGGCGCACATCTCTTGCGGTGCACATCTCCTGCTGCGCACATCTCCTGCAGTGCAAATCTCCTGCTGCGCACATCTCCTGCGGTGCACATCTCCTGCTGCGCACATCTCCTGCGGCGCACATCTCCTGTGGCGCACATTTCTTGCGGCGCACATCTCTTGCGGTGCACATCTCCTGCTGCGCACATCTCCTGCAGTGCACATCTCCTGCTGCGCACATCTCCTGTGGTGCACATCTCCAGTGGCGCACATCTCCTGCTGCGCAAATCTCCTGCGGTGTACATCCTGCGTCGCACACCCTGCGGTGCAAATAAATTAAACATTTATTTACAAAAAATAATAATAATTAACTCAAATTCCTAAAAAAACTGTGCGCACACATCCTGCATTGCACATCTCCTGCTTGCACATCTCTTGCGGCGCACATCTCCTGCTATTTATATCTCCTGCGGCGCACATCTCCTGCTATGTACATCTCCTGCTGCGCATATCGCCTGCGGCGCAAATCTCCTGCGGTGCACATCTCCGATGGCGCACATCTCCTGCGTGCACATCTCCTGCGGTGAACATCCTGCGTCGCACACTCTGCGGTGCACATAAATGAAACATTTATTCACAAAAAATAATAATAATTAACTCAAATTCCTAAAAAAACTGTGCGCACACATCCTGTGGCGCACATCTCCTGCGTGCTAATCTCCTGCGTGCACATCTCCTGCGGTGCACATCTCCTGCTGCGCACATCTCCTGTGGTGCACATCTCCTGTTGCGCACATCTCCTGCGGTGCATATCTCTTGCGGCGCACATCCTGCGTTGCGAACTATGCGTTGCACATAAATAAAACAGTTATTTACAAAAAAAGAAAAAAATCAAATCAAATTAATAAAAAAACTGCGGCACACATCTCCTGCTGCGCATATCGCCTGCTGCGCACATCTCCTGCTATGTACGTCTCCTGCGGCTCACATCTCCTGCATGCACATCTCCTGCAGCGCACATCTCCTGCAGTGAATATCCCAAGTGGTGCACATCTCCTGCTGCGCACGTCTCCTGCGGCACACATCTCCTGCTGCGCACATATCCTGCGGTGCACATCTCCTAATGCGCACCTCTCCGGCGGTGCACATCTCTTGCGGCGCACACCCTGCGGTGCACATAAATGAAACATTTATTTACAAAAAAATATTATTAAATCAAGTTAATAAAAAAAGACGTGTGCACACACCCTGCTGCGCACATCTCCTGCGGCGCTAATCTCCTGTGGCGCACATTTCTTGCGGCGCACATCTCTTGCGGTGCACATCTCCTGCTGCGCACATCTCCTGCGGTGCACATCTCCTGCTGCGCACATCTCCTGCAGTGCACATCTCCTGCTGCGCACATCTCCTGCGTACAAATCTCCTGCGGTGCACATCTCCTGCTGCGCACATCTCCTGCGGTGTACATCTCCTGCGGTGCACATCTCCTGCTGTGCACATCTCCTGCAGTGCACACATCCTGCGGCGCACATCTCCTGCGTGCTAATCTCCTGCGTGCAAATCTCCTGCGGTGCACATCTCCTGCGGCGCACATCTCCTGCGGTGCACATCTCCTGCTGCGCACATCTCCTGTGGTGCACATTTCCTGTTGCGCACATCTCCTGCGGTGCATATCTCTTTTGGCGCACATCCTGCGTTGCGAACCCTGCGTTGCACATAAATAAAACAGTTATTTACAAAAAAATTAAAAAATCAAATCAAATTAATAAAAAAACTGCGGCACATATCTCCTGATGCGCATATTGCCTGCGGCGCACATCTCCTGCTATGTACATCTCCTGCGGCTCACATCTCCTGCATGCACATCTCCTGCGGCGCACATCTCCTGCGATGCACATCTCCAGTGGCGCACATCTCCTGCTGCGCATATCGCCTGCGGCGCATATATCCTGCTATGTACATGTCCTGCAGCGCACATTTCCTGTGCACATCTCCTGCAGTGCATATCTCAAGTGGTGCACATCTCCTGCTGCGCACATCTCCTGCGGCGCATATCTCCTGCGTACACATCTCCTGCGGTGCACATCTCCTGCTGCGCACATCTACTGCGTTGTACATCTCCTGCGGTGCACATCTCCTAATGCGCACCTCTCCGGCGGTGCACATCTCTTGCGGCGCACACCCTGCGGTGCACATAAATGAAACATTTATTTACAAAAAAATATTATTAAATCAAGTTAATAAAAAAAGACGTGTGCACACACCCTGCTGCGCACATCTCCTGCGGCGCTAATCTCCTGTGGCGCACATTTCTTGCGGCGCACATCTCTTGCGGTGCACATCTCCTGCTGCGCACATCTCCTGCGGTGCACATCTCCTGCTGCGCACATCTCCTGCAGTGCACATCTCCTGCTGCGCACATCTCCTGCGTACAAATCTCCTGCGGTGCACATCTCCTGCTGCGCACATCTCCTGCGGTGTACATCTCCTGCGGTGCACATCTCCTGCTGTGCACATCTCCTGCAGTGCACACATCCTGCGGCGCACATCTCCTGCGTGCTAATCTCCTGCGTGCAAATCTCCTGCGGTGCACATCTCCTGCGGCGCACATCTCCTGCGGTGCACATCTCCTGCTGCGCACATCTCCTGTGGTGCACATTTCCTGTTGCGCACATCTCCTGCGGTGCATATCTCTTTTGGCGCACATCCTGCGTTGCGAACCCTGCGTTGCACATAAATAAAACAGTTATTTACAAAAAAATTAAAAAATCAAATCAAATTAATAAAAAAACTGCGGCACATATCTCCTGATGCGCATATTGCCTGCGGCGCACATCTCCTGCTATGTACATCTCCTGCGGCTCACATCTCCTGCATGCACATCTCCTGCGGCGCACATCTCCTGCGATGCACATCTCCAGTGGCGCACATCTCCTGCTGCGCATATCGCCTGCGGCGCATATATCCTGCTATGTACATGTCCTGCAGCGCACATTTCCTGTGCACATCTCCTGCAGTGCATATCTCAAGTGGTGCACATCTCCTGCTGCGCACATCTCCTGCGGCGCATATCTCCTGCGTACACATCTCCTGCGGTGCACATCTCCTGCTGCGCACATCTACTGCGTTGTACATCTCCTGCGGTGCACATCTCCTAATGCGCACCTCTCCGGCGGTGCACATCTCTTGCGGCGCACACCCTGCGGTGCACATAAATGAAACATTTATTTACAAAAAAATATTATTAAATCAAGTTAATAAAAAAAGACGTGTGCACACACCCTGCTGCGCACATCTCCTGCGGCGCTCATCTCCTGTGGCGCACATTTCTTGCGGCGCACATCTCTTGCGGTGCACATCTCCTGCTGCGCACATCTCCTGCGGTGCACATCTCCTGCTGCGCACATCTCCTGCGGTGCACATCTCCTGCTGCGCACATCTCCTGCGTACAAATCTCCTGCGGTGCACATCTCCTGCTGCGCACATCTCCTGCGGCGCACATCTCCTGCGGTGTACATCTCCTGCGGTGCACATCTCCTGCTGCGCACATCTCCTGCAGTGCACACATCCTGCGGTGCACATCTCCTGCTGCGCACATCTCCTGCAGTGCACACATCCTGCGACGCACATCTCCTGCGTGCTAATCTCCTGCGTGCAAATCTCCTGCGGTGCACATCTCCTGCGGCGCACATCTCCTGCGGTGCACATCTCCTGCTGCGCACATCTCCTGTGGTGCACATTTCCTGTTGCGCACATCTCCTGCGGTGCATATCTCTTTTGGCGCACATCCTGCGTTGCGAACCCTGCGTTGCACATAAATAAAACAGTTATTTACAAAAAAATTAAAAAATCAAATCAAATTAATAAAAAAACTGCGGCACACATCTCCTGATGCGCATATTGCCTGCGGCGCACATCTCCTGCCATGTACATCTCCTGCGGCTCACATCTCCTGCATGCACATCTCCTGCGGCGCACATCTCCTGCGATGCACATCTCCAGTGGCGCACATCTCCTGCTGCGCATATCGCCTGCGGCGCATATATCCTGCTATGTACATGTCCTGCAGCGTACATTTCCTGTGCACATCTCCTGCAGTGCATATCTCAAGTGGTGCACATCTCCTGCTGCGCACATCTCCTGCGGCGCATATCTCCTGCGTACACATCTCCTGCGGTGCACATCTCCTGCTGCGCACATCTCCTGCTTTGTACATCTCCTGCGGTGCACATCTCCTGCTGCCCACATCTCCGGCGGTGCAAATCTCTTGCGGCGCACATCCTGCGGCGCACACCCTTCGTTGCACATAAATGAAACATTTATTTACAAAAAAATTATAATAATGAACTCAAATTAATAAAAAAACTGTGCGCACACATCCTGCGGCGCACATCTCCTGCGTGCCAATCTCCTGCTGGGCACATCTCCTGCGGTGCACATCTCCTGCGGCGCACATCTCCTGCGGTGCACTTCTCCTGCGGCGCACATCTCCTGCTGCACACATCTCCTGCGGTGCACATCTCTTGCGGCGCACATCCTGCGGCGCACACCCTGCGTTGCACATAAATGAAACATTTATTTACAAAAAAATTAAAAAATCAAATCAAATTAATAAAAAAACTGCGGCACACATCTCCTGCTGCGCATATCGCCTGCGGCGCACATCTCCTGCTATGTACATCTCCTGCGGCTCACATCTCCTGCATGCACATCTCCTGCGGCGCACATATCCTGCGATGCACATCTCCAGTGGCGCACATCTCCGGCGGTGCACATCTCTTGCGGCGCGCACCCTGCGGTGCACATAAATGAAACATTTATTTACAAAAAAATAATAATAATTAACTCAAATTAATAAAAAAACTGTGCGCACAAATCCTGCAGCGCACATCTCCTGCGGTGCACATCTCCTGCTGCGCACATCTCCTGTGGTGCACATCTCCTGTTGCGCACATCTCCTGCGGTGCATATCTCTTGCGGCGCACATCCTGCGTTGCGAACTATGCGTTGCACATAAATAAAACAGTTATTTACAAAAAAAGAAAAAAATCAAATCAAATTAATAAAAAAACTGCGGCACACATCTCCTGCTGCGCATATCGCCTGCGGCGCACATCTCCTGCTATGTACGTCTCCTGCGGCTCACATCTCCTGCATGCACATCTCCTGCTGCGCACGTCTCCTGCGGCACACATCTCCTGCTGCGCACATCTCCTGCGGTTCACATCTCCTAATGCGCACATCTCCGGCGGTGCACATCTCTTGCGGCGCACACCCTGCGGTGCACATAAATGAAACATTTATTTACAAAAAAATATTATTAAATCAAATTAATAAAAAAAACGTGTGCACACACCCTGCTGCGCACATCTCCTGCGGCGCACATCTCCTGTGGCGCACATCTCTTGCGGCGCACATCTCTTGCGGTGCACATCTCCTGCTGCGCACATCTCCTGCGGTGCACATCTCCTGCTGCGCACATCTCCTGCGGTGCACATCTCCTGCTGCGCACATCTCCTGCGTGCACATCTCTTACGCCGCACATCTCCTGCTGCGCACATCTCCTGCAGTGCACATCTCCTGCTGCGCACATCTCCTGTGGTGCACATCTCTTGCGGCGCACATCCTGCGGCGCACACCCTGCGTTGCACATAAATGAAACATTTATTTACAAAAAAATTATAATAATTAACTCAAATTAATAACAAAACTGTGCGCACACATCCTGCGGCGCAAATCTCCTGCTGCGCACATCTCCTGTGTTGCAAAACATGCGATGCACATAAATAAAATAATAAAAAAACTTTGCGCACACATCCTGCGGCGCACATCTCCTGCGTGCATATCTCCTGCAGTGCACATCTCCAGTGGCGCACATCTCCTGCTACGAAAATCTCCTGCGGTGAAAATCCTGAATCGCACACCCTGCGGTGCACATAAATGAAACATTTATTTACAAAAAATAATAATAATTAACTCAAATTCCTAAAAAAAATGTGCGCACACATCCTGCGGCGCACATCGCCTGCGGCACTCATCTCCTGCGGCGCATATCTCCTGCGTACACATCTCCTGCGGTGCACATCTCCTGCTGCGCACATCTCCTGCGGTGTACATCTCCAGCGGTGCACATCTCCTGCTGCGCACATCTGCGGCGGTGCATATCTCTAGTGGCGCACATCCTGCCGCGCACATCTCCTGCGGTGCACATCTCCTGAGGCGCACATCTCCTGCGGTGCACATCTCCTGTGGTGCCAATCTCCTGCTGGGCACATCTCCTGCGGTGCACATCTCCTGCGGCGCACACATCCTGCGGCGCAAATCTCCTGCTGCGCACATCTCCTGCATTGCAGAACATGCGATGCACATAAATAAAATTAATAAAAAAACTGTGCGCACACATCCTGCGGCGCACATCTCCTGCGTGCCAATCTCCTGCTGCGCACATCTCCTACAGTGCACATCTCCTGCGGCGCACATCTCCTGCGGTGCACATCTCCTGCTGCGCACATCTCCTGCGTTGCACATCTCCGCACACATCCTGCGGCGCACATCTCCTGCGGCACTCATCTCCTGCGGCGCATATCTCCTGCGTACACATCTCCTGCGGTGCACATCTCCTGCTGCGCACATCTCCTGCGGTTTACATCTCCTGCGGTGGACATCTCCTGCTGCGCACATCTCCTGCGGTTTACATCTCCTGCGGTGCACATCTCCTGCTGCGCACATCTCCGGCGGTGCATATCTCTTGCGGCGCACATCCTGCGGCGCACACCCTTCGTTGCACATAAATGAAACATTTATTTACAAAAAAATTATAATAATTAACTCAAATTAATAAAAAAACTGTGCGCAGACATCCTGCGGCGCAAATCTCCTGCTGTGCACATCTCCTGCTTTGCACAACATGCGATGCACATAAATAAAATTAATAAAAAAACTGTGCGCACACATCCTGCGGCGCACATCTCCTGCGTGCTAATCTCCTGCGTGCACATATCCTGCGGTGCACATCTCCTGCGGCGCACATCTCCTGCGGTGCACATCTCCTGCTGCGCACATCTCCTGTGGTGCACATTTCCTGTTGCGCACATCTCCTGCGGTGCATATCTCTTGCGGCGCACATCCTGCGTTGCGAACCCTGCGTTGCACATAAATAAAACAGTTATTTACAAAAAAATTAAAAAATCGAATCAAATTATGAAAAAAAAATTTCATAATTTAAAACTGCTGTACACATCTCCTGCTGCGCATATCGCCTGCGGCGCACATCTCCTGCTATGTACATCTCCTGCGGCTCACATCTCCTGCATGCACAACTCCTGCGGCGCACATCTCCTGCGATGCACATCTCCAGTGGCGCACATCTCCTGCTACGAAAATCTCCTGCGGTGAAAATCCTGCATCGCACACCCTGCGGTGCACATAAATGAAACATTTATTTACAAAAAATAATAATAATTAACTCAAATTCCTAAAAAAAATGTGCGCACACATCCTGCGGCGCACATCGCCTGCGGCACTCATCTCCTGCGGCGCATATCTCCTGCGTACACATCTCCTGCGGTGCACATCTCCTGCTGCGCACATCTCCTGCGGTGTACATCTCCAGCGGTGCACATCTCCTGCTGCGCACATCTGCGGCGGTGCATATCTCTAGTGGCGCACATCCTGCCGCGCACATCTCCTGCGGTGCACATCTCCTGAGGCGCACATCTCCTGCGGTGCACATCTCCTGTGGTGCCAATCTCCTGCTGGGCACATCTCCTGCGGTGCACATCTCCTGCGGCGCACACATCCTGCGGCGCAAATCTCCTGCTGCGCACATCTCCTGCATTGCAGAACATGCGATGCACATAAATAAAATTAATAAAAAAACTGTGCGCACACATCCTGCGGCGCACATCTCCTGCGTGCCAATCTCCTGCTGCGCACATCTCCTACAGTGCACATCTCCTGCGGCGCACATCTCCTGCGGTGCACATCTCCTGCTGCGCACATCTCCTGCGTTGCACATCTCCGCACACATCCTGCGGCGCACATCTCCTGCGGCACTCATCTCCTGCGGCGCATATCTCCTGCGTACACATCTCCTGCGGTGCACATCTCCTGCTGCGCACATCTCCTGCGGTTTACATCTCCTGCGGTGGACATCTCCTGCTGCGCACATCTCCTGCGGTTTACATCTCCTGCGGTGCACATCTCCTGCTGCGCACATCTCCGGCGGTGCATATCTCTTGCGGCGCACATCCTGCGGCGCACACCCTTCGTTGCACATAAATGAAACATTTATTTACAAAAAAATTATAATAATTAACTCAAATTAATAAAAAAACTGTGCGCAGACATCCTGCGGCGCAAATCTCCTGCTGTGCACATCTCCTGCTTTGCACAACATGCGATGCACATAAATAAAATTAATAAAAAAACTGTGCGCACACATCCTGCGGCGCACATCTCCTGCGTGCTAATCTCCTGCGTGCACATATCCTGCGGTGCACATCTCCTGCGGCGCACATCTCCTGCGGTGCACATCTCCTGCTGCGCACATCTCCTGTGGTGCACATTTCCTGTTGCGCACATCTCCTGCGGTGCATATCTCTTGCGGCGCACATCCTGCGTTGCGAACCCTGCGTTGCACATAAATAAAACAGTTATTTACAAAAAAATTAAAAAATCGAATCAAATTATGAAAAAAAAATTTCATAATTTAAAACTGCTGTACACATCTCCTGCTGCGCATATCGCCTGCGGCGCACATCTCCTGCTATGTACATCTCCTGCGGCTCACATCTCCTGCATGCACAACTCCTGCGGCGCACATCTCCTGCGATGCACATCTCCAGTGGCGCACATCTCCTGCTGCGCATATCGCCTGCGGCGCATATCTCCTGCTATGTACATGTCCTGCAGCGCACATCTCCTGTGGCACTCATCTCCTGCGGTGCACATCTCCTGCGGCGCACATCTCCTGCGGTGCACTTCTCCTGCGACGCACATCTCCTGCTGCACACATCTCCTGCGGTGCACATCTCTTGCGGCGCACATCCTGCGGCGCACACCCTGCGTTGCACATAAATGAAACATTTATTTACAAAAAAATCAAAAAATCAAATCAAATTAATAAAAAAACTGCGGCACACATCTCCTGCTGCGCATATCACCTGCGGCGCACATCTCATGCTATGTACATCTCCTGCGGCTCACATCTCCTGCATGCACATCTCCTGCGGCGCACATATCCTGCGATGCACATCTCCAGTGGCGCACATCTCCGGCGGTGCACATCTCTTGCGGCGCGCACCCTGCGGTGCACATAAATGAAACATTTATTTACAAAAAAATAATAATAATTAACTCAAATTAATAAAAAAACTGTGCGCACAAATCCTGCAGCGCACATCTCCTGCGTGCTAATCTCCTGCGTGCACATCTCCTGCGGTGCACATCTCCTGCTGCGCACATCTCCTGTGGTGCACATCTCCTGTTGCGCACATCTCCTGCGGTGCATATCTCTTGCGGCGCACATCCTGCGTTGCTAACTGTGCGTTGCACATAAATAAAACAGTTATTTACAAAAAAAGAAAAAAATCAAATCAAATTAATAAAAAAACTGATTAATAAAATCTCTTGCGGCGCACATCTCTTGCGGTGCACATCTCCTGCTGCGCACATCTCCTGCGGCGCACATCTCCTGTGGCGCACATTTCTTGCGGCGCACATCTCTTGCGGTGCACATCTCCTGCTGCGCACATCTCCTGCAGTGCACATCTCCTGCTGCGCACATCTCCTGCGGTGCACATCTCCTGCTGCGCACATCTCCTGCGTACAAATCTCCTGCGGTGCACATCTCCTGCTGCGCACATCTCCTGCGGTGTACATCTCCTGCGGTGCACATCTCCTGCTGCGCACATCTCCTGCAGTGCACACATCCTGCGGCGCACATCTCCTGCGTGCTAATCTCCTGCGTGCACATCTCCTGCGGTGCACATCTCCTGCGGCGCACATCTCCTGCGGTGCACATCTCCTGCTGCGCACATCTCCTGTGGTGCACATTTCCTGTTGCGCACATCTCCTGCGGTGCATATCTCTTGTGGCGCACATCCTGCGTTGCGAACCCTGCGTTGCACATAAATAAAACAGTTATTTACAAAAAAATTAAAAAATCAAATCAAATTAATAAAAAAACTGCGGCACACATCTCCTGATGCGCATATTGCCTGCGGCGCACATGTCCTGCTTTGTACATCTCCTGCGGCTCACATCTCCTGCATGCACATCTCCTGCGGCGCACATCTCCTGCGATGCACATCTCCAGTGGCGCACATCTCCTGCTGCGCATATCGCCTGCGGCGCATATCTCCTCCTATGTACATGTCCTGCAGCGCACATTTCCTGTGCACATCTCCTGCAGTGCATATCTCAAGTGATGCACATCTCCTGCTGCGCACATCTCCTGCGGCGCATATCTCCTGCGTACACATCTCCTGCGGTGCACATCTCCTGCTGCGCACATCTCCTGCGTTGTACATCTCCTGCGGTGCACATCTCCTGCTGCCCACATCTCCGGCGGTGCAAATCTCTTGCGGCGCACATCCTGCGGCGCACACCCTTCGTTGCACATAAATGAAACATTTATTTACAAAAAAATTATAATAATGAACTCAAATTAATAAAAAAACTGTGCGCACACATCCTGCGGCGCACATCTCCTGCGTGCCAATCTCCTGCTGCGCACATCTCCTGCGGTGCACATCTCCTGCGGCGCACATCTCCTGCGGTGCACTTCTCCTGCGGCGCACATCTCCTGCTGCACACATCTCCTGCGGTGCACATCTCTTGCGGCGCACATCCTGCGGCGCAAACCCTGCGTTGCACATAAATGAAACATTTATTTACAAAAAAATCAAAAAATCAAATCAAATTAAAAAAAAAACTGCGGCACACATCTCCTGCTGCGCATATCGCCTGCGGCGCACATCTCCTGCTATGTACATCTCCTGCGGCTCACATCTCCTGCATGCACATCTCCTGCGGCGCACATATCCTGCGATGCACATCTCCAGTGGCGCACATCTCCGGCAGTGCACATCTCTTGCGGCGCGCACCCTGCGGTGCACATAAATGAAACATTTATTTACAAAAAAATAATAATAATTAACTCAAATTAATAAAAAAACTGTGCGCACAAATCCTGCAGCGCACATCTCCTGCGTGCTAATCTCCTGCGTGCACATCTCCTGCGGTGCACATCTCCTGCTGCGCACATCTCCTGTGGTGCACATCTCCTGTTGCGCACATCTCCTGCGGTGCATATCTCTTGCGGCGCACATCCTGCGTGCTAATCTCCTGCGTGCACATCTCCTGCGGTGCACATCTTCTGCTGCGCACATCTCCTGTGGTGCACATCTCCTGTTGCGCACATCTCCTGCGGTGCATATCTCTTGCGGCGCACATCCTGCGTTGCGAACTATGCGTTGCACATAAATAAAACAGTTATTTACAAAAAAAGAAAAAAATCAAATCAAATTAATAAAAAAACTGCGGCACACATCCTGCAGCGCACATCTCCTGCGTGCTAATCTCCTGCGTGCACATCTCCTGCGGTGCACATCTCCTGCGGCGCACATCTCCTGCGGTGCACATCTCCTGCTGCGCATATCGCCTGCTGCGCACATCTCCTGCTATGTACGTCTCCTGCGGCTCACATCTCCTGCATGCACATCTCCTGCAGCGCACATCTCCTGCAGTGAATATCCCAAGTGGTGCACATCTCCTGCTGCGCACGTCTCCTGCGGCACACATCTCCTGCTGCGCACATCTCCTGCGGTGCACATCTCCTAATGCGCACATCTCCGGCGGTGCACATCTCTTGCGGCGCACACCCTGCGGTGCACATAAATGAAACATTTATTTACAAAAAATAATAATAATTAACTTAAATTCCTAAAAAAACTGTGCGCACACATCCTGCATTGCACATCTCCTGCTTGCACATCTCTTGCGGCGCACATCTCCTGCTATGTCTATCTCCTGCGGCGCACATATCCTGCTATGTACATCTCCTGCTGCGCATATCGCCTGCGGCGCACATCTCCTGCGGTGCACATCTCCGATGGCGCACATCTCCTGCGTGCACATCTCCTGCGGCGCACATCTCCTGCAGCGCACATCTCCTGCGTGCACATCTCCTGCTGCGCAAATCGCCTGCGGCGCACATCTCCTGCGGTGGACATCTCCTGCGTCGCACACCCTGCGGTGCAAATAAATTAAACATTTATTTACAAAAAATAATAATAATTAACTCAAATTCCTAAAAAAACTGTGCGCACACATCCTGCATTGCACATCTCCTGCTTGCACATCTCTTGCGGCGCACATCTCCTGCTATGTCTATCTCCTGCGGCGCACATATCCTGCTATGTACATCTCCTGCTGCGCATATCGCCTGCGGCGCACATCTCCTGCGGTGCACATCTCCGATGGCGCACATCTCCTGCGTGCACATCTCCTGCGGCGCACATCTCCTGAAGCGCACATCTCCTGCGTGCACATCTCCTGCTGCGCAAATCGCCTGCGGCGCACATCTCCTGCGGTGGACATCTCTTGCGGTGCACATATCCTGCTATGTAAATCTCCTGCGGCGCACATCTCCTGCGTGCACATCTCCTGCGTGCACATCTCCTTTGGTGCACATCTCCAGTGGCGCACATCTCCTGCTGCGCAAATCTCCTGAGGTGCACATAAATGAAACATTTATTTACAAAAAATAATAATAATTAACTAAAATTCCTAAAAAAACTGTGCGTACACATCTCCTGCAGTGCACATCTCCTGCTGCGCACATCTCCTGCGGTGCACATCTCCTGCTGCGCAAATCTCCTGCAGTGCACGTCTCCTGCGGTGCACATCTCCGATGGCGCACATCTCCTGAGTGCACATCTCCTGCGGCGCACATCTCCTGCAGCACACATCTCCTAAGTGCACATCTCCTGCGTACACATCTCTTGCGGTGCACATCTCCAGTGGCGCACATCTCCTGCTGCGGAAATCTCCTGCGGTGAACATCCTGCGTCGCACACCCTGCGGTGCACATAAATTAAACATTTATTACCAAAAAATAATAATAATTAACTCAAATTCCTAAAAAAACTGTGCGCACACATCCTGTGGCGCACATCTCCTGCGGCACTCATCTCCTGCGGCGCATATCTCCTGTGTACACATCTCCTGCTGTGCACATCTCCTGCTGCGCACATCTCCTGCGGTGGACATCTCCTGCGGCGCACATCTCCTGCTATGTACATCTCCTGCTGCGCATATCGCCTGCGGCGCACATCTCCTGCTATGTACATCTCCTGCGGCGCACATCTCCTGCGTGCACATCTCCTGCTATGTACATCTCCTGCTGCGCATATCGCCTGCGGCGCGAATCTCCTGCTATGTACATCTCCTGCGGCGCACATCTCCTGCAGCGCACGTCTCCTGCGGTGCACATCTCCTAATGCGCACATCTCCGGCAGTGCACATCTCTTACGGCGCACACCCTGCGGTGCACATAAATGAAACATTTATTTACAAAAAAATATTATTAAATCAAATTAATAAAAAAAACGTGTGCACAAACCCTGCTGCGCACATCTCCTGAGGCGCACATCTCCTGCTGCGCACATATCCTGCATTGCACATCTCCTGCGTGCACATCTCCTGCGGCGCACATCTCCTGCGGTGCACATCTCCGGTGGCGCATATCGCCTGCGGCGCACATCTCCTGCTATGTACATCTCCTGCGGCGCACATCTCCTGCGTGCACATCTCCTGCTATGTACATCTCCTGCGGCGCACATCTCCTGCGTGCACATCTCCTGTGGTGCAAATCTCCAGTGGCGCACATCTCCTGCTGCGCAAATCTCCTGCGTTGTACATCCTGCGTCGCACACCCTGCGGTGCAAATAAATTAAACATTTATTTACAAAAAATAATAATAATTAACTCAAATTCCTAAAAAAACTGTGCGCACACATCCTGCATTGCACATCTCCTGCTTGCACATCTCTTGCGGCGCACATCTCCTGCTATTTATATCTCCTGCGGCGCACATCTCCTGCTATGTACATCTCCTGCTGCGCATATCGCCTGCGGCGCACATCTCCTGCGGTGCACATCTCCGATGGCGCACATCTCCTGCGTGCACATCTCCTGCGGTGAACATCCTGCGTCGCACACTCTGCGGTGCACATAAATGAAACATTTATTCACAAAAAATAATAATAATTAACTCAAATTCCTAAAAAAACTGTGCGCACACATCCTGTGGCGCACATCTCCTGCGTGCTAATCTCCTGCGTGAACATCTCCTGCGGTGCACATCTCCTGCTGCGCACATCTCCTGTGGTGCACATCTCCTGTTGCGCACATCTCCTGCGGTGCATATCTCTTGCGGCGCACATCCTGCGTTGCGAACTATGCGTTGCACATAAATAAAACAGTTATTTACAAAAAAAGAAAAAAATCAAATCAAATTAATAAAAAAACTGCGGCACACATCTCCTGCTGCGCATATCGCCTGCTGCGCACATCTCCTGCTATGTACGTCTCCTGCGGCTCACATCTCCTGCATGCACATCTCCTGCAGCGCACATCTCCTGCAGTGAATATCCCAAGTGGTGCACATCTCCTGCTGCGCACGTCTCCTGCGGCGCACATCTCCGGCGGTGCACATCTCTTGCGGCTCACACCCTGCGGTGCACATAAATGAAACATTTATTTACAAAAAAATATTATTAAATCAAGTTAATAAATAAAAACGTGTGCACACACCCTGCTGCGCACATCTCCTGCGGCGCTAATCTCCTGTGGCGCACATTTCTTGCGGCGCACATCTCTTGCGGTGCACATCTCCTGCTGCGCACATCTCCTGCGGTGCACATCTCCTGCTGCGCACATCTCCTGCGGTGCACATCTCCTGCTGCGCACATCTCCTGCGTACAAATCTCCTGCGGTGCACATCTCCTGCTGCGCACATCTCCTGCGGTGTACATCTCCTGCAGTGCACACATCCTGCGGCGCACATCTCCTGCGTGCTAATCTCCTGCGTGCAAATCTCCTGCCGTGCACATCTCCTGCGGCGCACATCTCCTGCGGTGCACATCTCCTGCTGCGCACATCTCCTGTGGTGCACATTTCCTGTTGCGCACATCTCCTACGGTGCATATCTCTTGTGGCGCACATCCTGCGTTGCGAACCCTGCGTTGCACATAAATAAAACAGTTATTTACAAAAAAATTAAAAAATCAAATCAAATTAATAAAAAAACTGTGCGCACACATCCTGCGGCGCACATCTCCTGCGTGCCAATCTCCTGCTGCGCACATCTCCTGCGGTGCACATGTCCTGCGGCGCACATCTCCTGCGGTGCACTTCTCCTGCGGCGCACATCTCCTGCTGCACACATCTCCTGCGGTGCACATCTCTTGCGGCGCACATCCTGCGGCGCACACCCTGCGTTGCACATAAATGAAACATTTATTTACAAAAAAATTAAAAAATCAAATCAAATTAATAAAAAAACTGCGGCACACATCTCCTGCTGCGCATATCGCCTGCGGCGCACATCTCCTGCTATGTACATCTCCTGCGGCTCACATCTCCTGCATGCACATCTCCTGCGGCGCACATATCCTGCGATGCACATCTCCAGTGGCGCACATCTCCGGCGGTGCACATCTCTTGCGGCGCGCACCCTGCGGTGCACATAAATGAAACATTTATTTACAAAAAAATAATAATAATTAACTCAAATTAATAAAAAAACTGTGCGCACAAATCCTGCAGCGCACATCTCCTGCGTGCTAATCTCCTGCGTGCACATCTCCTGCGGTGCACATCTCCTGCTGCGCACATCTCCTGTGGTGCACATCTCCTGTTGCGCACATCTCCTGCGGTGCATATCTCTTGCGGCGCACATCCTGCGTTGCGAACTATGCGTTGCACATAAATAAAACAGTTATTTACAAAAAAAGAAAAAAATCAAATCAAATTAATAAAAAAACTGCGGCACACATCTCCTGCTGCGCATATCGCCTGCGGCGCACATCTCCTGCTATGTACGTCTCCTGCGGCTCACATCTCCTGCATGCACATCTCCTGCAGCGCACATCTCCTGCAGTGAATATCCCAAGTGGTGCACATCTCCTGCTGCGCACGTCTCCTGCGGCACACATCTCCTGCTGCGCACATCTCCTGCGGTGCACATCTCCTAATGCGCACATCTCCTGCTGTGCACATCTCCTGCTTTGCACAACATGCGATGCACATAAATAAAATTAATAAAAAAACTGTGCGCACACATCCTGCGGCGCACATCTCCTGCGTGCTAATCTCCTGCGTGCACATCTCCTGCGGTGCACATCTCCTGCGGCGCACATCTCCTGCGGTGCACATCTCCTGCTGCGCACATCTCCTGTGGTGCAAATTTCCTGTTGCGCACATCTCCTGCGGTGCATATCTCTTGCGGCGCACATCCTGGGTTGCGAACCCTGCGTTGCACATAAATAAAACAGTTATTTACAAAAAAATTAAAAAATCAAATCAAATTATGAAAAAAAAATTTCATAATTTAAAACTGCTGCACACATCTCCTGCTGCGCATATCGCCTGCGGCGCACATCTCCTGCTATGTACATCTCCTGCGGCTCACATCTCCTGCATGCACATCTCCTGCGGCGCACATCTCCTGCGATGCACATCTCCAGTGGCGCACATCTCCTTCTGCGCATATCGCCTGCGGCGCATATCTCCTGCTATGTACATGTCCTGCAGCGCACATGTCCTGTGGCACTCATCTCCTGCGGTGCACATCTCCTGCGGCGCACATCTCCTGCGGTGCACTTCTCCTGCGACGCACATCTCCTGCTGCACACATCTCCTGCGGTGCACATCTCTTGCGGCGCACATCCTGCGGCGCACACCCTGCGTTGCACATAAATGAAACATTTATTTACAAAAAAATAAAAAAATCAAATCAAATTAATAAAAAAACTGCGGCACACATCTCCTGCTGCGCATATCGCCTGCGGCGCACATCTCCTGCTATGTACATCTCCTGCGGCTCACATCTCCTGCATGCACATCTCCTGCGGCGCACATATCCTGCGATGCACATCTCCAGTGGCGCACATCTCCGGCGGTGCACATCTCTTGCGGCGCGCACCCTGCGGTGCACATAAATGAAACATTTATTTACAAAAAAATAATAATAATTAACTCAAATTAATAAAAAAACTGTGCGCACAAATCCTGCAGCGCACATCTCCTGCGTGCTAATCTCCTGCGTGCACATCTCCTGCGGTGCACATCTCCTGCTGCGCACATCTCCTGTGGTGCACATCTCCTGTTGCGCACATCTCCTGCGGTGCATATCTCTTGCGGCGCACATCCTGCGTTGCTAACTGTGCGTTGCACATAAATAAAACAGTTATTTACAAAAAAAGAAAAAAATCAAATCAAATTAATAAAAAAACTGATTAATAAAATCTCTTGCGGCGCACATCTCTTGCGGTGCACATCTCCTGCTGCGCACATCTCCTGCGGCGCACATCTCCTGTGGCGCACATTTCTTGCGGCGCACATCTCTTGCGGTGCACATCTCCTGCTGCGCACATCTCCTGCAGTGCACATCTCCTGCTGCGCACATCTCCTGCGGTGCACATCTCCTGCTGCGCACATCTCCTGCGGCGCACATCTCCTGTGGCGCACATTTCTTGCGGCGCACATCTCTTGCGGTGCACATCTCCTGCTGCGCACATCTCCTGCAGTGCACATCTCCTGCTGCGCACATCTCCTGTGGTGCACATCTCCAGTGGCGCACATCTCCTGCTGCGCAAATCTCCTGCGGTGTACATCCTGCGTCGCACACCCTGCGGTGCAAATAAATTAAACATTTATTTACAAAAAATAATAATAATTAACTCAAATTCCTAAAAAAACTGTGCGCACACATCCTGCATTGCACATCTCCTGCTTGCACATCTCTTGCGGCGCACATCTCCTGCTATTTATATCTCCTGCGGCGCACATCTCCTGCTATGTACATCTCCTGCTGCGCATATCGCCTGCGGCGCAAATCTCCTGCGGTGCACATCTCCGATGGCGCACATCTCCTGCGTGCACATCTCCTGCGGTGAACATCCTGCGTCGCACACTCTGCGGTGCACATAAATGAAACATTTATTCACAAAAAATAATAATAATTAACTCAAATTCCTAAAAAAACTGTGCGCACACATCCTGTGGCGCACATCTCCTGCGTGCTAATCTCCTGCGTGCACATCTCCTGCGGTGCACATCTCCTGCTGCGCACATCTCCTGTGGTGCACATCTCCTGTTGCGCACATCTCCTGCGGTGCATATCTCTTGCGGCGCACATCCTGCGTTGCGAACTATGCGTTGCACATAAATAAAACAGTTATTTACAAAAAAAGAAAAAAATCAAATCAAATTAATAAAAAAACTGCGGCACACATCTCCTGCTGCGCATATCGCCTGCTGCGCACATCTCCTGCTATGTACGTCTCCTGCGGCTCACATCTCCTGCATGCACATCTCCTGCAGCGCACATCTCCTGCAGTGAATATCCCAAGTGGTGCACATCTCCTGCTGCGCACGTCTCCTGCGGCACACATCTCCTGCTGCGCACATATCCTGCGGTGCACATCTCCTAATGCGCACCTCTCCGGCGGTGCACATCTCTTGCGGCGCACACCCTGCGGTGCACATAAATGAAACATTTATTTACAAAAAAATATTATTAAATCAAGTTAATAAAAAAAGACGTGTGCACACACCCTGCTGCGCACATCTCCTGCGGCGCTAATCTCCTGTGGCGCACATTTCTTGCGGCGCACATCTCTTGCGGTGCACATCTCCTGCTGCGCACATCTCCTGCGGTGCACATCTCCTGCTGCGCACATCTCCTGCAGTGCACATCTCCTGCTGCGCACATCTCCTGCGTACAAATCTCCTGCGGTGCACATCTCCTGCTGCGCACATCTCCTGCGGTGTACATCTCCTGCGGTGCACATCTCCTGCTGCGCACATCTCCTGCAGTGCACACATCCTGCGGCGCACATCTCCTGCGTGCTAATCTCCTGCGTGCAAATCTCCTGCGGTGCACATCTCCTGCGGCGCACATCTCCTGCGGTGCACATCTCCTGCTGCGCACATCTCCTGTGGTGCACATTTCCTGTTGCGCACATCTCCTGCGGTGCATATCTCTTTTGGCGCACATCCTGCGTTGCGAACCCTGCGTTGCACATAAATAAAACAGTTATTTACAAAAAATTAAAAAATCAAATCAAATTAATAAAAAAACTGCGGCACATATCTCCTGATGCGCATATTGCCTGCGGCGCACATCTCCTGCTATGTACATCTCCTGCGGCTCACATCTCCTGCATGCACATCTCCTGCGGCGCACATCTCCTGCGATGCACATCTCCAGTGGCGCACATCTCCTGCTGCGCATATCGCCTGCGGCGCATATATCCTGCTATGTACATGTCCTGCAGCGCACATTTCCTGTGCACATCTCCTGCAGTGCATATCTCAAGTGGTGCACATCTCCTGCTGCGCACATCTCCTGCGGCGCATATCTCCTGCGTACACATCTCCTGCGGTGCACATCTCCTGCTGCGCACATCTACTGCGTTGTACATCTCCTGCGGTGCACATCTCCTAATGCGCACCTCTCCGGCGGTGCACATCTCTTGCGGCGCACACCCTGCGGTGCACATAAATGAAACATTTATTTACAAAAAAATATTATTAAATCAAGTTAATAAAAAAAGACGTGTGCACACACCCTGCTGTGCACATCTCCTGCGGCGCTCATCTCCTGTGGCGCACATTTCTTGCGGCGCACATCTCTTGCGGTGCACATCTCCTGCTGCGCACATCTCCTGCGGTGCACATCTCCTGCTGCGCACATCTCCTGCGGTGCACATCTCCTGCTGCGCACATCTCCTGCGTACAAATCTCCTGCGGTGCACATCTCCTGCTGCGCACATCTCCTGCGGCGCACATCTCCTGCGGTGTACATCTCCTGCGGTGCACATCTCCTGCTGCGCACATCTCCTGCAGTGCACACATCCTGCGGTGCACATCTCCTGCTGCGCACATCTCCTGCAGTGCACACATCCTGCGACGCACATCTCCTGCGTGCTAATCTCCTGCGTGCAAATCTCCTGCGGTGCACATCTCCTGCGGCGCACATCTCCTGCGGTGCACATCTCCTGCTGCGCACATCTCCTGTGGTGCACATTTCCTGTTGCGCACATCTCCTGCGGTGCATATCTCTTTTGGCGCACATCCTGCGTTGCGAACCCTGCGTTGCACAAAAATAAAACAGTTATTTACAAAAAAATTAAAAAATCAAATCAAATTAATAAAAAAACTGCGGCACACATCTCCTGATGCGCATATTGCCTGCGGCGCACATCTCCTGCCATGTACATCTCCTGCGGCTCACATCTCCTGCATGCACATCTCCTGCGGCGCACATCTCCTGCGATGCACATCTCCAGTGGCGCACATCTCCTGCTGCGCATATCGCCTGCGGCGCATATATCCTGCTATGTACATGTCCTGCAGCGTACATTTCCTGTGCACATCTCCTGCAGTGCATATCTCAAGTGGTGCACATCTCCTGCTGCGCACATCTCCTGCGGCGCATATCTCCTGCGTACACATCTCCTGCGGTGCACATCTCCTGCTGCGCACATCTCCTGCGTTGTACATCTCCTGCGGTGCACATCTCCTGCTGCCCACATCTCCGGCGGTGCAAATCTCTTGCGGCGCACATCCTGCGGCGCACACCCTTCGTTGCACATAAATGAAACATTTATTTACAAAAAAATTATAATAATGAACTCAAATTAATAAAAAAACTGTGCGCACACATCCTGCTGCGCACATCTCCTGCGGTGCACATCTCCTGCGGCGCACATCTCCTGCGGTGCACTTCTCCTGCGGCGCACATCTCCTGCTGCACACATCTCCTGCGGTGCACATCTCTTGCGGCGCACATCCTGCGGCGCACACCCTGCGTTGCACATAAATGAAACATTTATTTACAAAAAAATTAAAAAATCAAATCAAATTAATAAAAAAACTGCGGCACACATCTCCTGCTGCGCATATCGCCTGCGGCGCACATCTCCTGCTATGTACATCTCCTGCGGCTCACATCTCCTGCATGCACATCTCCTGCGGCGCACATATCCTGCGATGCACATCTCCAGTGGCGCACATCTCCGGCGGTGCACATCTCTTGCGGCGCGCACCCTGCGGTGCACATAAATGAAACATTTATTTACAAAAAAATAATAATAATTAACTCAAATTAATAAAAAAACTGTGCGCACAAATCCTGCAGCGCACATCTCCTGTGGTGCACATCTCCTGCTGCGCACATCTCCTGTGGTGCACATCTCCTGTTGCGCACATCTCCTGCGGTGCATATCTCTTGCGGCGCACATCCTGCGTTGCGAACTATGCGTTGCACATAAATAAAACAGTTATTTACAAAAAAAGAAAAAAATCAAATCAAATTAATAAAAAAACTGCGGCACACATCTCCTGCTGCGCATATCGCCTGCGGCGCACATCTCCTGCTATGTACGTCTCCTGCGGCTCACATCTCCTGCATGCACATCTCCTGCAGCGCACATCTCCTGCAGTGAATATCCCAAGTGGTGCACATCTCCTGCTGCGCACGTCTCCTGCGGCACACATCTCCTGCTGCGCACATCTCCTGCGGTGCACATCTCCTAATGCGCACATCTCCGGCGGTGCACATCTCTTGCGGCGCACACCCTGCGGTGCACATAAATGAAACATTTATTTACAAAAAAATATTATTAAATCAAATTAATAAAAAAAACGTGTGCACACACCCTGCTGCGCACATCTCCTGCGGCGCACATCTCCTGTGGCGCACATCTCTTGCGGCGCACATCTCTTGCGGTGCACATCTCCTGCTGCGCACATCTCCTGCGGTGCACATCTCCTGCTGCGCACATCTCCTGCGGTGCACATCTCCTGCTGCGCACATCTCCTGCGTGCACATCTCTTACGCCGCACATCTCCTGCTGCGCACATCTCCTGCAGTGCACATCTCCTGCTGCGCACATCTCCTGTGGTGCACATCTCTTGCGGCGCACATCCTGCGGCGCACACCCTGCGTTGCACATAAATGAAACATTTATTTACAAAAAAATTATAATAATTAACTCAAATTAATAACAAAACTGTGCGCACACATCCTGCGGCGCAAATCTCCTGCTGCGCACATCTCCTGTGTTGCAAAACATGCGATGCACATAAATAAAATAATAAAAAAACTTTGCGCACACATCCTGCGGCGCACATCTCCTGCGTGCATATCTCCTGCAGTGCACATCTCCAGTGGCGCACATCTCCTGCTACGAAAATCTCCTGCGGTGAAAATCCTGCATCGCACACCCTGCGGTGCACATAAATGAAACATTTATTTACAAAAAATAATAATAATTAACTCAAATTCCTAAAAAAAATGTGCGCACACATCCTGCGGCGCACATCGCCTGCGGCACTCATCTCCTGCGGCGCATATCTCCTGCGTACACATCTCCTGCGGTGCACATCTCCTGCTGCGCAAATCTCCTGCGGTGTACATCTCCAGCGGTGCACATCTCCTGCTGCGCACATCTGCGGCGGTGCATATCTCTAGTGGCGCACATCCTGCCGCGCACATCTCCTGCGGTGCACATCTCCTGAGGCGCACATCTCCTGCGGTGCACATCTCCTGTGGTGCACATCTCCTGCTGCGCACATCTCCGGCGGTGCACATCTCTTGCGGCACACATCCTGCGGCGCACACCCTTCGTTGCACATAAATGAAACATTTATTTACAAAAAAATTATAATAATTAAGTCAAATTAATAAAAAAACTGTGCGCACACATCCTGCGGCGCAAATCTCCTGCTGCGCACATCTCCTGCATTGCAGAACATGCGATGCACATAAATAAAATTAATAAAAAAACTGTGCGCACACATCCTGCGGCGCACATCTCCTGCGTGCCAATCTCCTGCTGCGCACATCTCCTACGGTGCACATCTCCTGCGGCGCACATCTCCTGCGGTGCACATCTCCTGCTGCGCACATCTCCTGCGTTGCACATCTCCGCACACATCCTGCGGCGCACATCTCCTGCAGCACTCATCTCCTGCGGCGCATATCTCCTGCGTACACATCTCCTGCGGTGCACATCTCCTGCTGCGCACATCTCCTGCGGTTTACATCTCCTGCGGTGCACATCTCCTGCTGCGCACATCTCCGGCGGTGCATATCTCTTGCGGCGCACATCCTGCGGCGCACACCCTTCGTTGCACATAAATGAAACATTTATTTACAAAAAAATTATAATAATTAACTCAAATTAATAAAAAAACTGTGCGCACACATCCTGCGGCGCAAATCTCCTGCTGTGCACATCTCCTGCTTTGCACAACATGCGATGCACATAAATAAAATTAAATAAAAAAACTGTGCGCACACATCCTGCGGCGCACATCTCCTGCGTGCTAATCTCCTGCGTGCACATCTCCTGCGGTGCACATCTCCTGCGGCGCACATCTCCTGCGGTGCACATCTCCTGCTGCGCACATCTCCTGTGGTGCACATTTCCTGTTGCGCACATCTCCTGCGGTGCATATCTCTTGCGGCGCACATCCTGCGTTGCGAACCCTGCGTTGCACATAAATAAAACAGTTATTTACAAAAAAATTAAAAAATCGAATCAAATTATGAAAAAAAAATTTCATAATTTAAAACTGCTGTACACATCTCCTGCTGCGCATATCGCCTGCGGCGCACATCTCCTGCGGTGCACATCTCCGATGGCGCACATCTCCTGCGTGCACATCTCCTGCGGCGCACATCTCCTGCAGCGCACATCTCCTGCGTGCACATCTCCTGCTGCGCAAATCGCCTGCGGCGCACATCTCCTGCGGTGGACATCTCCTGCGGTGCACATATCCTGCTATGTAAATCTCCTGCGGCGCACATCTCCTGCGTGCACATCTCCTGCGTGCACATCTCCTTTGGTGCACATCTCCAGTGGCGCACATCTCCTGCTGCGCAAATCTCCTGAGGTGCACATAAATGAAACATTTATTTACAAAAAATAATAATAATTAACTAAAATTCCTAAAAAAACTGTGCGTACACATCTCCTGCAGTGCACATCTCCTGCTGCGCACATCTCCTGCGGTGCACATCTCCTGCTGCGCAAATCTCCTGCAGTGCACGTCTCCTGCGGTGCACATCTCCGATGGCGCACATCTCCTGAGTGCACATCTCCTGCGGCGCACATCTCCTGCAGCGCACATCTCCTAAGTGCACATCTCCTGCGTACACATCTCATGCGGTGCACATCTCCCGTGGCGCACATCTCCTGCTGCGGAAATCTCCTGCGGTGAACATCCTGCGTCGCACACCCTGCGGTGCACATAAATTAAACATTTATTCACAAAAAATAATAATAATTAACTCAAATTCCTAAAAAAACTGTGCGCACACATCCTGTGGCGCACATCTCCTGCGGCACTCATCTCCTGCGGCGCATATCTCCTGTGTACACATCTCCTGCTGTGCACATCTCCTGCTGCGCACATCTCCTGCGGTGGACATCTCCTGCGGCGCACATCTCCTGCTATGTACATCTCCTGCTGCGCATATCGCCTGCGGCGCACATCTCCTGCTATGTACATCTCCTGCGGCGCACATCTCCTGCGTGCACATCTCCTGCGTGCACATCTCCTGCTATGTACATCTCCTGCTGCGCATATCGCCTGCGGCGCGAATCTCCTGCTATGTACATCTCCTGCGGCGCACATCTCCTGCAGCGCACGTCTCCTGCGGTGCACATCTCCTAATGCGCACATCTCCGGCAGTGCACATCTCTTACGGCGCACACCCTGCGGTGCACATAAATGAAACATTTATTTACAAAAAAATATTATTAAATCAAATTAATAAAAAAAACGTGTGCACAAACCCTGCTGCGCACATCTCCTGAGGCGCACATCTCCTGCTGCGCACATATCCTGCATTGCACATCTCCTGTGTGCACATCTCCTGCGGCGCACATCTCCTGCGGTGCACATCTCCGGTGGCGCATATCGCCTGCGGCGCACATCTCCTGCTATGTACATCTCCTGCGGCGCACATCTCCTGCGTGCACATCTCCTGCTATGTACATCTCCTGCGTGCACATCTCCTGCGGTGCACATCTCCTGCGGCGCACATCTCCTGCGGTGCACATCTCCTGCTGCGCACATCTCCTGTGGTGCACATCTCCTGTTGCGCACATCTCCTGCGGTGCATATCTCTTGCGGCGCACATCCTGCGTTGCGAACTATGCGTTGCACATAAATAAAACAGTTATTTACAAAAAAAGAAAAAAATCAAATCAAATTAATAAAAAAACTGCGGAACACATCTCCTGCTGCGCATATCGCCTGCTGCGCACATCTCCTGCTATGTACGTCTCCTGCGGCTCACATCTCCTGCATGCACATCTCCTGCAGCGCACATCTCCTGCAGTGAATATCCCAAGTGGTGCACATCTCCTTCTGCGCACGTCTCCTGCGGCGCACATCTCCGGCGGTGCACATCTCTTGCGGCGCACACCCTGCGGTGCACATAAATGAAACATTTATTTACAAAAAAATATTATTAAATCAAGTTAATAAATAAAAACGTGTGCACACACCCTGCTGCGCACATCTCCTGCGGCGCTAATCTCCTGTGGCGCACATTTCTTGCGGCGCACATCTCTTGCGGTGCACATCTCCTGCTGCGCACATCTCCTGCGGTGCACATCTCCTGCTGCGCACATCTCCTGCGGTGCACATCTCCTGCTGCGCACATCTCCTGCGTACAAATCTCCTGCGGTGCACATCTCCTGCTGCGCACATCTCCTGCGGTGTACATCTCCTGCGGTGCACATCTCCTGCTGCGCACATCTCCTGCAGTGCACACATCCTGCGGCGCACATCTCCTGCGTGCTAATCTCCTGCGTGCAAATCTCCTGCGGTGCACATCTCCTGCGGCGCACATCTCCTGCGGTGCACATCTCCTGCTGCGCACATCTCCTGTGGTGCACATTTCCTGTTGCGCACATCTCCTACGGTGCATATCTCTTGTGGCGCACATCCTGCGTTGCGAACCCTGCGTTGCACATAAATAAAACAGTTATTTACAAAAAAATTAAAAAATCAAATCAAATTAATAAAAAAACTGTGCGCACACATCCTGCGGCGCACATCTCCTGCGTGCCAATCTCCTGCTGCGCACATCTCCTGCGGTGCACATCTCCTGCGGCGCACATCTCCTGCGGTGCACTTCTCCTGCGGCGCACATCTCCTGCTGCACACATCTCCTGCGGTGAACATCTCTTGCGGCGCACATCCTGCGGCGCACACCCTGCGTTGCACATAAATGAAACATTTATTTACAAAAAAATTAAAAAATCAAATCAAATTAATAAAAAAACTGCGGCACACATCTCCTGCTGCGCATATCGCCTGCGGCGCACATCTCCTGCTATGTACATCTCCTGCGGCTCACATCTCCTGCATGCACATCTCCTGCGGCGCACATATCCTGCGATGCACATCTCCAGTGGCGCACATCTCCGGCGGTGCACATCTCTTGCGGCGCGCACCCTGCGGTGCACATAAATGAAACATTTATTTACAAAAAAATAATAATAATTAACTCAAATTAATAAAAAAACTGTGCGCACAAATCCTGCAGCGCACATCTCCTGCGTGCTAATCTCCTGCGCGCACGTCTCCTGCGGCACACATCTCCTGCTGCGCACATCTCCTGCGGTGCACATCTCCTAATGCGCACATCTCCTGCTGTGCACATCTCCTGCTTTGCACAACATGCGATGCACATAAATAAAATTAATAAAAAAACTGTGCGCACACATCCTGCGGCGCACATCTCCTGCGTGCTAATCTCCTGCGTGCACATCTCCTGCGGTGCACATCTCCTGCGGCGCACATCTCCTGCGGTGCACATCTCCTGCTGCGCACATCTCCTGTGGTGCACATTTCCTGTTGCGCACATCTCCTGCGGTGCATATCTCTTGCGGCGCACATCCTGGGTTGCGAACCCTGCGTTGCACATAAATAAAACAGTTATTTACAAAAAAATTAAAAAATCAAATCAAATTATGAAAAAAAAATTTCATAATTTAAAACTGCTGCACACATCTCCTGCTGCGCATATCGCCTGCGGCGCACATCTCCTGCTATGTACATCTCCTGCGGCTCACATCTCCTGCATGCACATCTCCTGCGGCGCACATCTCCTGCGATGCACATCTCCAGTGGCGCACATCTCCTTCTGCGCATATCGCCTGCGGCGCATATCTCCTGCTATGTACATGTCCTGCAGCGCACATGTCCTGTGGCACTCATCTCCTGCGGTGCACATCTCCTGCGGCGCACATCTCCTGCGGTGCACTTCTCCTGCGACGCACATCTCCTGCTGCACACATCTCCTGCGGTGCACATCTCTTGCGGCGCACATCCTGCGGCGCACACCCTGCGTTGCACATAAATGAAACATTTATTTACAAAAAAATAAAAAAATCAAATCAAATTAATAAAAAAACTGCGGCACACATCTCCTGCTGCGCATATCGCCTGCGGCGCACATCTCCTGCTATGTACATCTCCTGCGGCTCACATCTCCTGCATGCACATCTCCTGCGGCGCACATATCCTGCGATGCACATCTCCAGTGGCGCACATCTCCGGCGGTGCACATCTCTTGCGGCGCGCACCCTGCGGTGCACATAAATGAAACATTTATTTACAAAAAAATAATAATAATTAACTCAAATTAATAAAAAAACTGTGCGCACAAATCCTGCAGCGCACATCTCCTGCGTGCTAATCTCCTGCGTGCACATCTCCTGCGGTGCACATCTCCTGCTGCGCACATCTCCTGTGGTGCACATCTCCTGTTGCGCACATCTCCTGCGGTGCATATCTCTTGCGGCGCACATCCTGCGTTGCTAACTGTGCGTTGCACATAAATAAAACAGTTATTTACAAAAAAAGAAAAAAATCAAATCAAATTAATAAAAAAACTGATTAATAAAATCTCTTGCGGCGCACATCTCTTGCGGTGCACATCTCCTGCTGCGCACATCTCCTGCGGCGCACATCTCCTGTGGCGCACATTTCTTGCGGCGCACATCTCTTGCGGTGCACATCTCCTGCTGCGCACATCTCCTGCAGTGCACATCTCCTGCTGCGCACATCTCCTGCGGTGCACATCTCCTGCTGCGCACATCTCCTGCGGCGCACATCTCCTGTGGCGCACATTTCTTGCGGCGCACATCTCTTGCGGTGCACATCTCCTGCTGCGCACATCTCCTGCAGTGCACATCTCCTGCTGCGCACATCTCCTGTGGTGCACATCTCCAGTGGCGCACATCTCCTGCTGCGCAAATCTCCTGCGGTGTACATCCTGCGTCGCACACCCTGCGGTGCAAATAAATTAAACATTTATTTACAAAAAATAATAATAATTAACTCAAATTCCTAAAAAAACTGTGCGCACACATCCTGCATTGCACATCTCCTGCTTGCACATCTCTTGCGGCGCACATCTCCTGCTATTTATATCTCCTGCGGCGCACATCTCCTGCTATGTACATCTCCTGCTGCGCATATCGCCTGCGGCGCAAATCTCCTGCGGTGCACATCTCCGATGGCGCACATCTCCTGCGTGCACATCTCCTGCGGTGAACATCCTGCGTCGCACACTCTGCGGTGCACATAAATGAAACATTTATTCACAAAAAATAATAATAATTAACTCAAATTCCTAAAAAAACTGTGCGCACACATCCTGTGGCGCACATCTCCTGCGTGCTAATCTCCTGCGTGCACATCTCCTGCGGTGCACATCTCCTGCTGCGCACATCTCCTGTGGTGCACATCTCCTGTTGCGCACATCTCCTGCGGTGCATATCTCTTGCGGCGCACATCCTGCGTTGCGAACTATGCGTTGCACATAAATAAAACAGTTATTTACAAAAAAAGAAAAAAATCAAATCAAATTAATAAAAAAACTGCGGCACACATCTCCTGCTGCGCATATCGCCTGCTGCGCACATCTCCTGCTATGTACGTCTCCTGCGGCTCACATCTCCTGCATGCACATCTCCTGCAGCGCACATCTCCTGCAGTGAATATCCCAAGTGGTGCACATCTCCTGCTGCGCACGTCTCCTGCGGCACACATCTCCTGCTGCGCACATATCCTGCGGTGCACATCTCCTAATGCGCACCTCTCCGGCGGTGCACATCTCTTGCGGCGCACACCCTGCGGTGCACATAAATGAAACATTTATTTACAAAAAAATATTATTAAATCAAGTTAATAAAAAAGACGTGTGCACACACCCTGCTGCGCACATCTCCTGCGGCGCTAATCTCCTGTGGCGCACATTTCTTGCGGCGCACATCTCTTGCGGTGCACATCTCCTGCTGCGCACATCTCCTGCGGTGCACATCTCCTGCTGCGCACATCTCCTGCAGTGCACATCTCCTGCTGCGCACATCTCCTGCGTACAAATCTCCTGCGGTGCACATCTCCTGCTGCGCACATCTCCTGCGGTGTACATCTCCTGCGGTGCACATCTCCTGCTGCGCACATCTCCTGCAGTGCACACATCCTGCGGCGCACATCTCCTGCGTGCTAATCTCCTGCGTGCAAATCTCCTGCGGTGCACATCTCCTGCGGCGCACATCTCCTGCGGTGCACATCTCCTGCTGCGCACATCTCCTGTGGTGCACATTTCCTGTTGCGCACATCTCCTGCGGTGCATATCTCTTTTGGCGCACATCCTGCGTTGCGAACCCTGCGTTGCACATAAATAAAACAGTTATTTACAAAAAATTAAAAAATCAAATCAAATTAATAAAAAAACTGCGGCACATATCTCCTGATGCGCATATTGCCTGCGGCGCACATCTCCTGCTATGTACATCTCCTGCGGCTCACATCTCCTGCATGCACATCTCCTGCGGCGCACATCTCCTGCGATGCACATCTCCAGTGGCGCACATCTCCTGCTGCGCATATCGCCTGCGGCGCATATATCCTGCTATGTACATGTCCTGCAGCGCACATTTCCTGTGCACATCTCCTGCAGTGCATTTCTCAAGTGGTGCACATCTCCTGCTGCGCACATCTCCTGCGGCGCATATCTCCTGCGTACACATCTCCTGCGGTGCACATCTCCTGCTGCGCACATCTACTGCGTTGTACATCTCCTGCGGTGCACATCTCCTAATGCGCACCTCTCCGGCGGTGCACATCTCTTGCGGCGCACACCCTGCGGTGCACATAAATGAAACATTTATTTACAAAAAAATATTATTAAATCAAGTTAATAAAAAAAGACGTGTGCACACACCCTGCTGCGCACATCTCCTGCGGCGCTCATCTCCTGTGGCGCACATTTCTTGCGGCGCACATCTCTTGCGGTGCACATCTCCTGCTGCGCACATCTCCTGCGGTGCACATCTCCTGCTGCGCACATCTCCTGCGGTGCACATCTCCTGCTGCGCACATCTCCTGCGTACAAATCTCCTGCGGTGCACATCTCCTGCTGCGCACATCTCCTGCGGCGCACATCTCCTGCGGTGTACATCTCCTGCGGTGCACATCTCCTGCTGCGCACATCTCCTGCAGTGCACACATCCTGCGGTGCACATCTCCTGCTGCGCACATCTCCTGCAGTGCACACATCCTGCGACGCACATCTCCTGCGTGCTAATCTCCTGCGTGCAAATCTCCTGCGGTGCACATCTCCTGCGGCGCACATCTCCTGCGGTGCACATCTCCTGCTGCGCACATCTCCTGTGGTGCACATTTCCTGTTGCGCACATCTCCTGCGGTGCATATCTCTTTTGGCGCACATCCTGCGTTGCGAACCCTGCGTTGCACATAAATAAAACAGTTATTTACAAAAAAATTAAAAAATCAAATCAAATTAATAAAAAAACTGCGGCACACATCTCCTGATGCGCATATTGCCTGCGGCGCACATCTCCTGCCATGTACATCTCCTGCGGCTCACATCTCCTGCATGCACATCTCCTGCGGCGCACATCTCCTGCGATGCACATCTCCAGTGGCGCACATCTCCTGCTGCGCATATCGCCTGCGGCGCATATATCCTGCTATGTACATGTCCTGCAGCGTACATTTCCTGTGCACATCTCCTGCAGTGCATATCTCAAGTGGTGCACATCTCCTGCTGCGCACATCTCCTGCGGCGCATATCTCCTGCGTACACATCTCCTGCGGTGCACATCTCCTGCTGCGCACATCTCCTGCGTTGTACATCTCCTGCGGTGCACATCTCCTGCTGCCCACATCTCCGGCGGTGCAAATCTCTTGCGGCGCACATCCTGCGGCGCACACCCTTCGTTGCACATAAATGAAACATTTATTTACAAAAAAATTATAATAATGAACTCAAATTAATAAAAAAACTGTGCGCACACATCCTGCGGCGCACATCTCCTGCGTGCCAATCTCCTGCTGCGCACATCTCCTGCGGTGCACATCTCCTGCGGCGCACATCTCCTGCGGTGCACTTCTCCTGCGGCGCACATCTCCTGCTGCACACATCTCCTGCGGTGCACATCTCTTGCGGCGCACATCCTGCGGCGCACACCCTGCGTTGCACATAAATGAAACATTTATTTACAAAAAAATTAAAAAATCAAATCAAATTAATAAAAAAACTGCGGCACACATCTCCTGCTGCGCATATCGCCTGCGGCGCACATCTCCTGCTATGTACATCTCCTGCGGCTCACATCTCCTGCATGCACATCTCCTGCGGCGCACATATCCTGCGATGCACATCTCCAGTGGCGCAAATCTCCGGCGGTGCACATCTCTTGCGGCGCGCACCCTGCGGTGCACATAAATGAAACATTTATTTACAAAAAAATAATAATAATTAACTCAAATTAATAAAAAAACTGTGCGCACAAATCCTGCAGCGCACATCTCCTGCGGTGCACATCTCCTGCTGCGCACATCTCCTGTGGTGCACATCTCCTGTTGCGCACAACTCCTGCGGTGCATATCTCTTGCGGCGCACATCCTGCGTTGCGAACTATGCGTTGCACATAAATAAAACAGTTATTTACAAAAAAAGAAAAAAATCAAATCAAATTAATAAAAAAACTGCGGCACACATCTCCTGCTGTGCATATCGCCTGCGGCGCACATCTCCTGCTATGTACGTCTCCTGCGGCTCACATCTCCTGCATGCACATCTCCTGCAGCGCACATCTCCTGCAGTGAATATCCCAAGTGGTGCACATCTCCTGCTGCGCACGTCTCCTGCGGCACACATCTCCTGCTGCGCACATCTCCTGCGGTGCACATCTCCTAATGCGCACATCTCCGGCGGTGCACATCTCTTGCGGCGCACACCCTGCGGTGCACATAAATGAAACATTTATTTACAAAAAAATATTATTAAATCAAATTAATAAAAAAAACGTGTGCACACACCCTGCTGCGCACATCTCCTGCGGCGCACATCTCCTGTGGCGCACATCTCTTGCGGCGCACATCTCTTGCGGTGCACATCTCCTGCTGCGCACATCTCCTGCGGTGCACATCTCCTGCTGCGCACATCTCCTGCGGTGCACATCTCCTGCTGCGCACATCTCCTGCGTGCACATCTCTTACGCCGCACATCTCCTGCTGCGCACATCTCCTGCAGTGCACATCTCCTGCTGCGCACATCTCCTGTGGTGCACATCTCTTGCGGCGCACATCCTGCGGCGCACACCCTGCGTTGCACATAAATGAAACATTTATTTACAAAAAAATTATAATAATTAACTCAAATTAATAACAAAACTGTGCGCACACATCCTGCGGCGCAAATCTCCTGCTGCGCACATCTCCTGTGTTGCAAAACATGCGATGCACATAAATAAAATAATAAAAAAACTTTGCGCACACATCCTGCGGCGCACATCTCCTGCGTGCATATCTCCTGCAGTGCACATCTCCAGTGGCGCACATCTCCTGCTACGAAAATCTCCTGCGGTGAAAATCCTGCATCGCACACCCTGCGGTGCACATAAATGAAACATTTATTTACAAAAAATAATAATAATTAACTCAAATTCCTAAAAAAAATGTGCGCACACATCCTGCGGCGCACATCGCCTGCGGCACTCATCTCCTGCGGCGCATATCTCCTGCGTACACATCTCCTGCGGTGCACATCTCCTGCTGCGCACATCTCCTGCGGTGTACATCTCCAGCGGTGCACATCTCCTGCTGCGCACATCTGCGGCGGTGCATATCTCTAGTGGCGCACATCCTGCCGCGCACATCTCCTGCGGTGCACATCTCCTGAGGCGCACATCTCCTGCGGTGCACATCTCCTGTGGTGCACATCTCCTGCTGCGCACATCTCCGGCGGTGCACATCTCTTGCGGCACACATCCTGCGGCGCACACCCTTCGTTGCACATAAATGAAACATTTATTTACAAAAAAATTATAATAATTAAGTCAAATTAATAAAAAAACTGTGCGCACACATCCTGCGGCGCAAATCTCCTGCTGCGCACATCTCCTGCATTGCAGAACATGCGATGCACATAAATAAAATTAATAAAAAAACTGTGCGCACACATCCTGCGGCGCACATCTCCTGCGGCGCACATCTCCTGCGGTGCACATCTCCTGCTGCGCACATCTCCTGCGTTGCACATCTCCGCACACATCCTGCGGCGCACATCTCCTGCGGCACTCATCTCCTGCGGCGCATATCTCCTGCGTACACATCTCCTGCGGTGCACATCTCCTGCTGCGCACATCTCCTGCGGTTTACATCTCCTGCGGTGCACATCTCCTGCTGCGCACATCTCCGGCGGTGCATATCTCTTGCGGCGCACATCCTGCGGCGCACACCCTTCGTTGCACATAAATGAAACATTTATTTACAAAAAAATTATAATAATTAACTCAAATTAATAAAAAAACTGTGCGCACACATCCTGCGGCGCAAATCTCCTGCTGTGCACATCTCCTGCTTTGCACAACATGCGATGCACATAAATAAAATTAATAAAAAAACTGTGCGCACACATCCTGCGGCGCACATCTCCTGCGTGCTAATCTCCTGCGTGCACATCTCCTGCGGTGCACATCTCCTGCGGCGCACATCTCCTGCGGTGCACATCTCCTGCTGCGCACATCTCCTGTGGTGCACATTTCCTGTTGCGCACATCTCCTGCGGTGCATATCTCTTGCGGCGCACATCCTGCGTTGCGAACCCTGCGTTGCACATAAATAAAACAGTTATTTACAAAAAAATTAAAAAATCGAATCAAATTATGAAAAAAAAATTTCATAATTTAAAACTGCTGTACACATCTCCTGCTGCGCATATCGCCTGCGGCGCACATCTCCTGCTATGTACATCTCCTGCGGCTCACATCTCCTGCATGCACATCTCCTGCGGCGCACATCTCCTGCGATGCACATCTCCAGTGGCGCACATCTCCTGCTGCGCATATCGCCTGCGGCGCATATCTCCTGCTATGTACATGTCCTGCAGCGCACATCTCCTGTGGCACTCATCTCCTGCGGTGCACATCTCCTGCGGCGCACATCTCCTGCGGTGCACTTCTCCTGCGACGCACATCTCCTGCTGCACACATCTCCTGCGGTGCACATCTCTTGCGGCGCACATCCTGCGGCGCACACCCTGCGTTGCACATAAATGAAACATTTATTTACAAAAAAATCAAAAAATCAAATCAAATTAATAAAAAAACTGCGGCACACATCTCCTGCTGTTTATATCACCTGCGGCGCACATCTCATGCTATGTACATCTCCTGCGGCTCTCATCTCCTGCATGCACATCTCCTGCGGCGCACATATCCTGCGATGCACATCTCCAGTGGCGCACATCTCCGGCGGTGCACATCTCTTGCGGCGCGCACCCTGCGGTGCACATAAATGAAACATTTATTTACAAAAAAATAATAATAATTAACTCAAATTAATAAAAAAACTGTGCGCACAAATCCTGCAGCGCACATCTCCTGCGTGCTAATCTCCTGCGTGCACATCTCCTGCGGTGCACATCTCCTGCTGCGCACATCTCCTGTGGTGCACATCTCCTGTTGCGCACATCTCCTGCGGTGCATATCTCTTGCGGCGCACATCCTGCGTGCTAATCTCCTGCGTGCACATCTCCTGCGGTGCACATCTCCTGCTGCGCACATCTCCTGTGGTGCACATCTCCTGTTGCGCACATCTCCTGCGGTGCATATCTCTTGCGGCGCACATCCTGCGTTGCGAACTATACGTTGCACATAAATAAAACAGTTATTTACAAAAAAAGAAAAAAATCAAATCAAATTAATAAAAAAACTGCGGCACACATCCTGCAGCGCACATCTCCTGCGTGCTAATCTCCTGCGTGCACATCTCCTGCGGTGCACATCTCCTGCGGCGCACATCTCCTGCGGTGCACATCTCCTGCTGCGCATATCGCCTGCTGCGCACATCTCCTGCTATGTACGTCTCCTGCGGCTCACATCTCCTGCATGCACATCTCCTGCGGCGCACATCTCCTGCAGCGCACATCTCCTAAGTGCACATCTCCTGCGTACACATCTCTTGCGGTGCACATCTCCAGTGGCGCACATCTCCTGCTGCGGAAATCTCCTGCGGTGAACATCCTGCGTCGCACACCCTGCGGTGCACATAAATTAAACATTTATTCACAAAAAATAATAATAATTAACTCAAATTCCTAAAAAAACTGTGCGCACACATCCTGTGGCGCACATCTCCTGCGGCACTCATCTCCTGCGGCGCATATCTCCTGTGTACACATCTCTTGCTGTGCACATCTCCTGCTGCGCACATCTCCTGCGGTGGACATCTCCTGCGGCGCACATCTCCTGCTATGCACATCTCCTGCAGCGCACATCTCCTGCAGTGAATATCCCAAGTGGTGCACATCTCCTGCTGCGCACGTCTCCTGCGGCACACATCTCCTGCTGCGCACATCTCCTGCGGTGCACATCTCCTAATGCGCACATCTCCGGCGGTGCACATCTCTTGCGGCGCACACCCTGCGGTGCACATAAATGAAACATTTATTTACAAAAAAATATTATTAAATCAAATTAATAAAAAAAACGTGTGCACACACCCTGCTGCGCACATCTCCTGCGGCGCACATCTCCTGTGGCGCACATCTCTTGCGGCGCACATCTCTTGCGGTGCACATCTCCTGCTGCGCACATCTCCTGCGGTGCACATCTCCTGCTGCGCACATCTCCTGCGGTGCACATCTCCTGCTGCGCACATCTCCTGCGTGCACATCTCTTACGCCGCACATCTCCTGCTGCGCACATCTCCTGCAGTGCACATCTCCTGCTGCGCACATCTCCTGTGGTGCACATCTCTTGCGGCGCACATCCTGCGGCGCACACCCTGCGTTGCACATAAATGAAACATTTATTTACAAAAAAATTATAATAATTAACTCAAATTAATAACAAAACTGTGCGCACACATCCTGCGGCGCAAATCTCCTGCTGCGCACATCTCCTGTGTTGCAAAACATGCGATGCACATAAATAAAATAATAAAAAAACTTTGCGCACACATCCTGCGGCGCACATCTCCTGCGTGCATATCTCCTGCAGTGCACATCTCCAGTGGCGCACATCTCCTGCTACGAAAATCTCCTGCGGTGAAAATCCTGCATCGCACACCCTGCGGTGCACATAAATGAAACATTTATTTACAAAAAATAATAATAATTAACTCAAATTCCTAAAAAAAATGTGCGCACACATCCTGCGGCGCACATCGCCTGCGGCACTCATCTCCTGCGGCGCATATCTCCTGCGTACACATCTCCTGCGGTGCACATCTCCTGCTGCGCACATCTCCTGCGGTGTACATCTCCAGCGGTGCACATCTCCTGCTGCGCACATCTGCGGCGGTGCATATCTCTAGTGGCGCACATCCTGCCGCGCACATCTCCTGCGGTGCACATCTCCTGAGGCGCACATCTCCTGCGGTGCACATCTCCTGTGGTGCAAATCTCCTGCTGCGCACATCTCCGGCGGTGCACATCTCTTGCGGCACACATCCTGCGGCGCACACCCTTCGTTGCACATAAATGAAACATTTATTTACAAAAAAATTATAATAATTAAGTCAAATTAATAAAAAAACTGTGCGCACACATCCTGCGGCGCAAATCTCCTTCTGCGCACATCTCCTGCATTGCAGAACATGCGATGCACATAAATAAAATTAATAAAAAAACTGTGCACACACATCCTGCGGCGCACATCTCCTGCGTGCCAATCTCCTGCTGCGCACATCTCCTACGGTGCACATCTCCTGCGGCGCACATCTCCTGCGGTGCACATCTCCTGCTGCGCACATCTCCTGCGTTGCACATCTCCGCACACATCCTGCGGCGCACATCTCCTGCGTGCTAATCTCCTGCGTGCACATCTCCTGCGGTGCACATCTCCTGCGGCGCACATCTCCTGCGGTGCACATCTCCTGCTGCGCACATCTCCTGTGGTGCACATTTCCTGTTGCGCACATCTCCTGCGGTGCATATCTCTTGCGGCGCACATCCTGCGTTGCGAACCCTGCGTTGCACATAAATAAAACAGTTATTTACAAAAAAATTAAAAAATCGAATCAAATTATGAAAAAAAAATTTCATAATTTAAAACTGCTGTACACATCTCCTGCTGCGCATATCGCCTGCGGCGCACATCTCCTGCTATGTACATCTCCTGCGGCTCACATCTCCTGCATGCACATCTCCTGCGGCGCACATCTCCTGCGATGCACATCTCCAGTGGCGCACATCTCCTGCTGCGCATATCGCCTGCGGCGCATATCTCCTGCTATGTACATGTCCTGCAGCGCACATCTCCTGTGGCACTCATCTCCTGCGGTGCACATCTCCTGCGGCGCACATCTCCTGCGGTGCACTTCTCCTGCGACGCACATCTCCTGCTGCACACATCTCCTGCGGTGCACATCTCTTGCGGCGCACATCCTGCGGCGCACACCCTGCGTTGCACATAAATGAAACATTTATTTACAAAAAAATCAAAAAATCAAATCAAATTAATAAAAAAACTGCGGCACACATCTCCTGCTGTTTATATCACCTGCGGCGCACATCTCATGCTATGTACATCTCCTGCGGCTCACATCTCCTGCATGCACATCTCCTGCGGCGCACATATCCTGCGATGCACATCTCCAGTGGCGCACATCTCCGGCGGTGCACATCTCTTGCGGCGCGCACCCTGCGGTGCACATAAATGAAACATTTATTTACAAAAAAATAATAATAATTAACTCAAATTAATAAAAAAACTGTGCGCACAAATCCTGCAGCGCACATCTCCTGCGTGCTAATCTCCTGCGTGCACATCTCCTGCGGTGCACATCTCCTGCTGCGCACATCTCCTGTGGTGCACATCTCCTGTTGCGCACATCTCCTGCGGTGCATATCTCTTGCGGCGCACATCCTGCGTTGCTAACTGTGCGTTGCACATAAATAAAACAGTTATTTACAAAAAAAGAAAAAAATCAAATCAAATTAATAAAAAAACTGATTAATAAAATCTCTTGCGGTGTACATCTCTTGCGGTGCACATCTCCTGCTGCGCACATCTCCTGCGGCGCACATCTCCTGTGGCGCACATTTCTTGCTGCGCACATCTCCTGCGGTGTACATCTCCTGCGGTGCACATCTCCTGCTGCGCACATCTCCTGCAGTGCACACATCCTGCGGCGCACATCTCCTGCGTGCTAATCTCCTGCGTGCACATCTCCTGCGGTGCACATCTCCTGCGGCGCACATCTCCTGCGGTGCACATCTCCTGCTGCGCACATCTCCTGTGGTGCACATTTCCTGTTGCGCACATCTCCTGCGGTGCATATCTCTTGTGGCGCACATCCTGCGTTGCGAACCCTGCGTTGCACATAAATAAAACAGTTATTTACAAAAAAATTAAAAAATCAAATCAAATTAATAAAAAAACTGCGGCACACATCTCCTGATGCGCATATTGCCTGCGGCGCACATGTCCTGCTATGTACATCTCCTGCGGCTCACATCTCCTGCATGCACATCTCCTGCGGCGCACATCTCCTGCGATGCACATCTCCAGTGGCGCACATCTCCTGCTGCGCATATCGCCTGCGGCGCATATCTCCTCCTATGTACATGTCCTGCAGCGCACATTTCCTGTGCACATCTCCTGCAGTGCATATCTCAAGTGATGCACATCTCCTGCTGCGCACATCTCCTGCGGCGCATATCTCCTGCGTACACATCTCCTGCGGTGCACATCTCCTGCTGCGCACATCTCCTGCGTTGTACATCTCCTGCGGTGCACATCTCCTGCTGCCCACATCTCCGGCGGTGCAAATCTCTTGCGGCGCACATCCTGCGGCGCACACCCTTCGTTGCACATAAATGAAACATTTATTTACAAAAAAATTATAATAATGAACTCAAATTAATAAAAAAACTGTGCGCACACATCCTGCGGCGCACATCTCCTGCGTGCCAATCTCCTGCTGCGCACATCTCCTGCGGTGCACATCTCCTGCGGCGCACATCTCCTGCGGTGCACTTCTCCTGCGGCGCACATCTCCTGCTGCACACATCTCCTGCGGTGCACATCTCTTGCGGCGCACATCCTGCGGCGCACACCCTGCGTTGCACATAAATGAAACATTTATTTACAAAAAAATCAAAAAATCAAATCAAATTAAAAAAAAAACTGCGGCACACATCTCCTGCTGCGCATATCGCCTGCGGCTCACATCTCCTGCTATGTACATCTCCTGCGGCTCACATCTCCTGCATGCACATCTCCTGCGGCGCACATATCCTGCGATGCACATCTCCAGTGGCGCACATCTCCGGCAGTGCACATCTCTTGCGGCGCGCACCCTGCGGTGCACATAAATGAAACATTTATTTACAAAAAAATAATAATAATTAACTCAAATTAATAAAAAAACTGTGCGCACAAATCCTGCAGCGCACATCTCCTGCGTGCTAATCTCCTGCGTGCACATCTCCTGCGGTGCACATCTCCTGCTGCGCACATCTCCTGTGGTGCACATCTCCTGTTGCGCACATCTCCTGCGGTGCATATCTCTTGCGGCGCACATCCTGCGTGCTAATCTCCTGCGTGCACATCTCCTGCGGTGCACATCTCCTGCTGCGCACATCTCCTGTGGTGCACATCTCCTGTTGCGCACATCTCCTGCGGTGCATATCTCTTGCGGCGCACATCCTGCGTTGCGAACTATACGTTGCACATAAATAAAACAGTTATTTACAAAAAAAGAAAAAAATCAAATCAAATTAATAAAAAAACTGCGGCACACATCCTGCAGCGCACATCTCCTGCGTGCTAATCTCCTGCGTGCACATCTCCTGCGGTGCACATCTCCTGCGGCGCACATCTCCTGCGGTGCACATCTCCTGCTGCGCATATCGCCTGCTGCGCACATCTCCTGCTATGTACGTCTCCTGCGGCTCACATCTCCTGCATGCACATCTCCTGCGGCGCACATCTCCTGCAGCGCACATCTCCTAAGTGCACATCTCCTGCGTACACATCTCCTGCGTACACATCTCTTGCGGTGCACATCTCCAGTGGCGCACATCTCCTGCTGCGGAAATCTCCTGCGGTGAACATCCTGCGTCGCACACCCTGCGGTGCACATAAATTAAACATTTATTCACAAAAAATAATAATAATTAACTCAAATTCCTAAAAAAACTGTGCGCACACATCCTGTGGCGCACATCTCCTGCGGCACTCATCTCCTGCGGCGCATATCTCCTGTGTACACATCTCCTGCTGTGCACATCTCCTGCTGCGCACATCTCCTGCGGTGGACATCTCCTGCGGCGCACATCTCCTGCTATGTACATCTCCTGCTGCGCATATCGCCTGCGGCGCACATCTCCTGCTATGTACATCTCCTGCGGCGCACATCTCCTGCGTGCACATCTCCTGCGTGCACATCTCCTGCTATGTACATCTCCTGCTGCGCACATCGCCTGCGGCGCACATCTCCTGCTATGTACATCTCCTGCGGCGCACATCTCCTGCAGCGCACGTCTCCTGCGGTGCACATCTCCTAATGCGCACATCTCCGGCAGTGCACATCTCTTACGGCGCACACCCTGCGGTGCACATAAATGAAACATTTATTTACAAAAAAATATTATTAAATCAAATTAATAAAAAAAACGTGTGCACAAACCCTGCTGCGCACATCTCCTGAGGCGCACATCTCCTGCTGCGCACATATCCTGCATTGCACATCTCCTGCGTGCACATCTCCTGCGGCGCACATCTCCTGCGGTGCACATCTCCGGTGGCGCATATCGCCTGCGGCGCACATCTCCTGCTATGTACATCTCCTGCGGCGCACATCTCCTGCGTGCACATCTCCTGCTATGTACATCTCCTGCGGCGCACATCTCCTGCGTGCACATCTCCTGTGGTGCAAATCTCCAGTGGCGCACATCTCCTGCTGCGCAAATCTCCTGCGTTGTACATCCTGCGTCGCACACCCTGCGGTGCAAATAAATTAAACATTTATTTACAAAAAATAATAATAATTAACTCAAATTCCTAAAAAAACTGTGCGCACACATCCTGCATTGCACATCTCCTGCTTGCACATCTCTTGCGGCGCACATCTCCTGCTATTTATATCTCCTGCGGCGCACATCTCCTGCTATGTACATCTCCTGCTGCGCATATCGCCTGCGGCGCACATCTCCTGCGGTGCACATCTCCGATGGCGCACATCTCCTGCGTGCACATCTCCTGCGGTGAACATCCTGCGTCGCACACTCTGCGGTGCACATAAATGAAACATTTATTCACAAAAAATAATAATAATTAACTCAAATTCCTAAAAAAACTGTGCGCACACATCCTGTGGCGCACATCTCCTGCGTGCTAATCTCTTGCGTGCACATCTCCTGCCGTGCACATCTCCTGCTGCGCACATCTCCTGTGGTGCACATCTCCTGTTGCGCACATCTCCTGCGGTGCATATCTCTTGCGGCGCACATCCTGCGTTGCGAACTATGCGTTGCACATAAATAAAACAGTTATTTACAAAAAAAGAAAAAAATCAAATCAAATTAATAAAAAAACTGCGGCACACATCTCCTGCTGCGCATATCGCCTGCGGCTCACATCTCCTGCTATGTACATCTCCTGCGGCTCACATCTCCTGCATGCACATCTCCTGCGGCGCACATATCCTGCGATGCACATCTCCAGTGGCGCACATCTCCGGCAGTGCACATCTCTTGCGGCGCGCACCCTGCGGTGCACATAAATGAAACATTTATTTACAAAAAAATAATAATAATTAACTCAAATTAATAAAAAAACTGTGCGCACAAATCCTGCAGCGCACATCTCCTGCGTGCTAATCTCCTGCGTGCACATCTCCTGCGGTGCACATCTCCTGCTGCGCACATCTCCTGTGGTGCACATCTCCTGTTGCGCACATCTCCTGCGGTGCATATCTCTTGCGGCGCACATCCTGCGTGCTAATCTCCTGCGTGCACATCTCCTGCGGTGCACATCTCCTGCTGCGCACATCTCCTGTGGTGCACATCTCCTGTTGCGCACATCTCCTGCGGTGCATATCTCTTGCGGCGCACATCCTGCGTTGCGAACTATACGTTGCACATAAATAAAACAGTTATTTACAAAAAAAGAAAAAAATCAAATCAAATTAATAAAAAAACTGCGGCACACATCCTGCAGCGCACATCTCCTGCGTGCTAATCTCCTGCGTGCACATCTCCTGCGGTGCACATCTCCTGCGGCGCACATCTCCTGCGGTGCACATCTCCTGCTGCGCATATCGCCTGCTGCGCACATCTCCTGCTATGTACGTCTCCTGCGGCTCACATCTCCTGCATGCACATCTCCTGCGGCGCACATCTCCTGCAGCGCACATCTCCTAAGTGCACATCTCCTGCGTACACATCTCTTGCGGTGCACATCTCCAGTGGCGCACATCTCCTGCTGCGGAAATCTCCTGCGGTGAACATCCTGCGTCGCACACCCTGCGGTGCACATAAATTAAACATTTATTCACAAAAAATAATAATAATTAACTCAAATTCCTAAAAAAACTGTGCGCACACATCCTGTGGCGCACATCTCCTGCGGCACTCATCTCCTGCGGCGCATATCTCCTGTGTACACATCTCCTGCTGTGCACATCTCCTGCTGCGCACATCTCCTGCGGTGGACATCTCCTGCGGCGCACATCTCCTGCTATGCACATCTCCTGCAGCGCACATCTCCTGCAGTGAATATCCCAAGTGGTGCACATCTCCTGCTGCGCACGTCTCCTGCGGCACACATCTCCTGCTGCGCACATCTCCTGCGGTGCACATCTCCTACTGCGCACATCTCCGGCGGTGCACATCTCTTGCGGCGCACACCCTGCGGTGCACATAAATGAAACATTTATTTACAAAAAAATATTATTAAATCAAATTAATAAAAAAAACGTGTGCACACACCCTGCTGCGCACATCTCCTGCGGCGCACATCTCCTGTGGCGCACATCTCTTGCGGCGCACATCTCTTGCGGTGCACATCTCCTGCTGCGCACATCTCCTGCGGTGCACATCTCCTGCTGCGCACATCTCCTGCGGTGCACATCTCGTGCTGCGCACATCTCCTGCGTGCACATCTCTTACGCCGCACATCTCCTGCTGCGCACATCTCCTGCAGTGCACATCTCCTGCTGCGCACATCTCCTGTGGTGCACATCTCTTGCGGCGCACATCCTGCGGCGCACACCCTGCGTTGCACATAAATGAAACATTTATTTACAAAAAAATTATAATAATTAACTCAAATTAATAACAAAACTGTGCGCACACATCCTGCGGCGCAAATCTCCTGCTGCGCACATCTCCTGTGTTGCAAAACATGCGATGCACATAAATAAAATAATAAAAAAACTTTGCGCACACATCCTGCGGCGCACATCTCCTGCGTGCATATCTCCTGCAGTGCACATCTCCAGTGGCGCACATCTCCTGCTACGAAAATCTCCTGCGGTGAAAATCCTGCATCGCACACCCTGCGGTGCACATAAATGAAACATTTATTTACAAAAAATAATAACAATTAACTCAAATTCCTAAAAAAAATGTGCGCACACATCCTGCGGCGCACATCGCCTGCGGCACTCATCTCCTGCGGCGCATATCTCCTGCGTACACATCTCCTGCGGTGCACATCTCCTGCTGCGCACATCTCCTGCGGTGTACATCTCCAGCGGTGCACATCTCCTGCTGCGCACATCTGCGGCGGTGCATATCTCTAGTGGCGCACATCCTGCCGCGCACATCTCCTGCGGTGCACATCTCCTGAGGCGCACATCTCCTGCGGTGCACATCTCCTGTGGTGCACATCTCCTGCTGCGCACATCTCCGGCGGTGCACATCTCTTGCGGCACACATCCTGCGGCGCACACCCTTCGTTGCACATAAATGAAACATTTATTTACAAAAAAATTATAATAATTAAGTCAAATTAATAAAAAAACTGTGCGCACACATCCTGCGGCGCAAATCTCCTGCTGCGCACATCTCCTGCATTGCAGAACATGCGATGCACATAAATAAAATTAATAAAAAAACTGTGCGCACACATCCTGCGGCGCACATCTCCTGCGTGCCAATCTCCTGCTGCGCACATCTCCTACGGTGCACATCTCCTGCGGCGCACATCTCCTGCGGTGCACATCTCCTGCTGCGCACATCTCCTGCGTTGCACATCTCCGCACACATCCTGCGGCGCACATCTCCTGCGGCACTCATCTCCTGCGGCGCATATCTCCTGCGTACACATCTCCTGCGGTGCACATCTCCTGCTGCGCACATCTCCTGCGGTTTACATCTCCTGCGGTGCACATCTCCTGCTGCGCACATCTCCAGCGGTGCATATCTCTTGCGGCGCACATCCTGCGGCGCACACCCTTCGTTGCACATAAATGAAACATTTATTTACAAAAAAATTATAATAATTAACTCAAATTAATAAAAAAACTGTGCGCACACATCCTGCGGCGCAAATCTCCTGCTGTGCACATCTCCTGCTTTGCACAACATGCGATGCACATAAATAAAATTAATAAAAAAACTGTGCGCACACATCCTGCGGCGCACATCTCCTGCGTGCTAATCTCCTGCGTGCACATCTCCTGCGGTGCACATCTCCTGCGGCGCACATCTCCTGCGGTGCACATCTCCTGCTGCGCACATCTCCTGTGGTGCACATTTCCTGTTGCGCACATCTCCTGCGGTGCATATCTCTTGCGGCGCACATCCTGCGTTGCGAACCCTGCGTTGCACATAAATAAAACAGTTATTTACAAAAAAATTAAAAAATCGAATCAAATTATGAAAAAAAAATTTCATAATTTAAAACTGCTGTACACATCTCCTGCTGCGCATATCGCCTGCGGCGCACATCTCCTGCTATGTACATCTCCTGCGGCTCACATCTCCTGCATGCACATCTCCTGCGGCGCACATCTCCAGCGATGCACATCTCCAGTGGCGCACATCTCCTGCTGCGCATATCGCCTGCGGCGCATATCTCCTGCTATGTACATGTCCTGCAGCGCACATCTCCTGTGGCACTCATCTCCTGCGGTGCACATCTCCTGCGGCGCACATCTCCTGCGGTGCACTTCTCCTGCGACGCACATCTCCTGCTGCACACATCTCCTGCGGTGCACATCTCTTGCGGCGCACATCCTGCGGCGCACACCCTGCGTTGCACATAAATGAAACATTTATTTACAAAAAAATCAAAAAATCAAATCAAATTAATAAAAAAACTGCGGCGCACATCTCATGCTATGTACATCTCCTGCGGCTCACATCTCCTGCATGCACATCTCCTGCGGCGCACATATCCTGCGATGCACATCTCCAGTGGCGCACATCTCCGGCGGTGCACATCTCTTGCGGCGCGCACCCTGCGGTGCACATAAATGAAACATTTATTTACAAAAAAATAATAATAATTAACTCAAATTAATAAAAAAACTGTGCGCACAAATCCTGCAGCGCACATCTCCTGCGTGCTAATCTCCTGCGTGCACATCTCCTGCGGTGCACATCTCCTGCTGCGCACATCTCCTGTGGTGCACATCTCCTGTTGCGCACATCTCCTGCGGTGCATATCTCTTGCGGCGCACATCCTGCGTTGCTAACTGTGCGTTGCACATAAATAAAACAGTTATTTACAAAAAAAGAAAAAAATCAAATCAAATTAATAAAAAAACTGATTAATAAAATCTCTTGCGGCGCACATCTCTTGCGGTGCACATCTCCTGCTGCGCACATCTCCTGCGGCGCACATCTCCTGTGGCGCACATTTCTTGCGGCGCACATCTCTTGCGGTGCACATCTCCTGCTGCGCACATCTCCTGCAGTGCACATCTCCTGCTGCGCACATCTCCTGCGGTGCACATCTCCTGCTGCGCACATCTCCTGCGTACAAATCTCCTGCGGTGCACATCTCCTGCTGCGCACATCTCCTGCGGTGTACATCTCCTGCGGTGCACATCTCCTGCTGCGCACATCTCCTGCAGTGCACACATCCTGCGGCGCACATCTCCTGCGTGCTAATCTCCTGCGTGCACATCTCCTGCGGGGCACATCTCCTGCGGCGCACATCTCCTGCGGTGCACATCTCCTGCTGCGCACATCTCCTGTGGTGCACATTTCCTGTTGCGCACATCTCCTGCGGCGCACATCTCCTGCGATGCACATCTCCAGTGGCGCACATCTCCTGCTGCGCATATTGCCTGCGGCGCACATGTCCTGCTATGTACATCTCCTGCGGCTCACATCTCCTGCATGCACATCTCCTGCGGCGCACATCTCCTGAAATGCACATCTCCAGTGGCGCACATCTCCTGCTGCGCATATCGCCTGCGGCGCATATCTCCTCCTATGTACATGTCCTGCAGCGCACATTTCCTGTGCACATCTCCTGCAGTGCATATCTCAAGTGATGCACATCTCCTGCTGCGCACATCTCCTGCGGCGCATATCTCCTGCGTACACATCTCCTGCGGTGCACATCTCCTGCTGCGCACATCTCCTGCGTTGTACATCTCCTGCGGTGCACATCTCCTGCTGCCCACATCTCCGGCGGTGCAAATCTCTTGCGGCGCACATCCTGCGGCGCACACCCTTCGTTGCACATAAATGAAACATTTATTTACAAAAAAATTATAATAATGAACTCAAATTAATAAAAAAACTGTGCGCACACATCCTGCGGCGCACATCTCCTGCGTGCCAATCTCCTGCTGCGCACATCTCCTGCGGTGCACATCTCCTGCGGCGCACATCTCCTGCGGTGCACTTCTCCTGCGGCGCACATCTCCTGCTGCACACATCTCCTGCGGTGCACATCTCTTGCGGCGCACATCCTGCGGCGCACACCCTGCGTTGCACATAAATGAAACATTTATTTACAAAAAAATCAAAAAATCAAATCAAATTAAAAAAAAAACTGCGGCACACATCTCCTGCTGCGCATATCGCCTGCGGCTCACATCTCCTGCTATGTACATCTCCTGCGGCTCACATCTCCTGCATGCACATCTCCTGCGGCGCACATATCCTGCGATGCACATCTCCAGTGGCGCACATCTCCGGCAGTGCACATCTCTTGCGGCGCGCACCCTGCGGTGCACATAAATGAAACATTTATTTACAAAAAAATAATAATAATTAACTCAAATTAATAAAAAAACTGTGCGCACAAATCCTGCAGCGCACATCTCCTGCGTGCTAATCTCCTGCGTGCACATCTCCTGCGGTGCACATCTCCTGCTGCGCACATCTCCTGTGGTGCACATCTCCTGTTGCGCACATCTCCTGCGGTGCATATCTCTTGCGGCGCACATCCTGCGTGCTAATCTCCTGCGTGCACATCTCCTGCGGTGCACATCTCCTGCTGCGCACATCTCCTGTGGTGCACATCTCCTGTTGCGCACATCTCCTGCGGTGCATATCTCTTGCGGCGCACATCCTGCGTTGCGAACTATACGTTGCACATAAATAAAACAGTTATTTACAAAAAAAGAAAAAAATCAAATCAAATTAATAAAAAAACTGCGGCACACATCCTGCAGCGCACATCTCCTGCGTGCTAATCTCCTGCGTGCACATCTCCTGCGGTGCACATCTCCTGCGGCGCACATCTCCTGCGGTGCACATCTCCTGCTGCGCATATCGCCTGCTGCGCACATCTCCTGCTATGTACGTCTCCTGCGGCTCACATCTCCTGCATGCACATCTCCTGCGGCGCACATCTCCTGCAGCGCACATCTCCTAAGTGCACATCTCCTGCGTACACATCTCTTGCGGTGCACATCTCCAGTGGCGCACATCTCCTGCTGCGGAAATCTCCTGCGGTGAACATCCTGCGTTGCACACCCTGCGGTGCACATAAATTAAACATTTATTCACAAAAAATAATAATAATTAACTCAAATTCCTAAAAAAACTGTGCGCACACATCCTGTGGCGCACATCTCCTGCGGCACTCATCTCCTGCGGCGCATATCTCCTGTGTACACATCTCCTGCTGTGCACATCTCCTGCTGCGCACATCTCCTGCGGTGGACATCTCCTGCGGCGCACATCTCCTGCTATGTACATCTCCTGCTGCGCATATCGCCTGCGGCGCACATCTCCTGCTATGTACATCTCCTGCGGCGCACATCTCCTGCGTGCACATCTCCTGCGTGCACATCTCCTGCTATGTACATCTCCTGCTATGTACATCTCCTGCGGCGCACATCTCCTGCAGCGCACGTCTCCTGCGGTGCACATCTCCTAATGCGCACATCTCCGGCAGTGCACATCTCTTACGGCGCACACCCTGCGGTGCACATAAATGAAACATTTATTTACAAAAAAATATTATTAAATCAAATTAATAAAAAAAACGTGTGCACAAACCCTGCTGCGCACATCTCCTGAGGCGCACATCTCCTGCTGCGCACATATCCTGCATTGCACATCTCCTGCGTGCACATCTCCTGCGGCGCACATCTCCTGCGGTGCACATCTCCGGTGGCGCATATCGCCTGCGGCGCACATCTCCTGCTATGTACATCTCCTGCGGCGCACATCTCCTGCGTGCACATCTCCTGCTATGTACATCTCCTGCGGCGCACATCTCCTGCGTGCACATCTCCTGTGGTGCAAATCTCCAGTGGCGCACATCTCCTGCTGCGCAAATCTCCTGCGTTGTACATCCTGCGTCGCACACCCTGCGGTGCAAATAAATTAAACATTTATTTACAAAAAATAATAATAATTAACTCAAATTCCTAAAAAAACTGTGCGCACACATCCTGCATTGCACATCTCCTGCTTGCACATCTCTTGCGGCGCACATCTCCTGCTATTTATATCTCCTGCGGCGCACATCTCCTGCTATGTACATCTCCTGCTGCGCATATCGCCTGCGGCGCACATCTCCTGCGGTGCACATCTCCGATGGCGCACATCTCCTGCGTGCACATCTCCTGCGGTGAACATCCTGCGTCGCACACTCTGCGGTGCACATAAATGAAACATTTATTCACAAAAAATAATAATAATTAACTCAAATTCCTAAAAAAACTGTGCGCACACATCCTGTGGCGCACATCTCCTGCGTGCTAATCTCTTGCGTGCACATCTCCTGCGGTGCACATCTCCTGCTGCGCACATCTCCTGTGGTGCACATCTCCTGTTGCGCACATCTCCTGCGGTGCATATCTCTTGCGGCGCACATCCTGCGTTGCGAACTATGCGTTGCACATAAATAAAACAGTTATTTACAAAAAAAGAAAAAAATCAAATCAAATTAATAAAAAAACTGCGGCACACATCTCCTGCTGCGCATATCGCCTGCTGCGCACATCTCCTGCTATGTACGTCTCCTGCGGCTCACATCTCCTGCATGCACATCTCCTGCAGCGCACATCTCCTGCAGTGAATATCCCAAGTGGTGCACATCTCCTGCTGCGCACGTCTCCTGCGGCGCACATCTCCGGCGGTGCACATCTCTTGCGGCGCACACCCTGCGGTGCACATAAATGAAACATTTATTTACAAAAAAATATTATTAAATCAAGTTAATAAATAAAAACGTGTGCACACACCCTGCTGCGCACATCTCCTGCGGCGCTAATCTCCTGTGGCGCACATTTCTTGCGGCGCACATCTCTTGCGGTGCACATCTCCTGCTGCGCACATCTCCTGCGGTGCACATCTCCTGCTGCGCACATCTCCTGCGGTGCACATCTCCTGCTGCGCACATCTCCTGCGTACAAATCTCCTGCGGTGCACATCTCCTGCTGCGCACATCTCCTGCGGTGTACATCTCCTGCGGTGCACATCTCCTGCTGCGCACATCTCCTGCAGTGCACACATCCTGCGGCGCACATCTCCTGCGTGCTAATCTCCTGCGTGCAAATCTCCTGCGGTGCACATCTCCTGCTGCGCACATCTCCTGCGGTGCACATCTCCTGCTGCGCACATCTCCTGCGGTGCACATCTCCTGCTGCGCACATCTCCTGCGTACAAATCTCCTGCGGTGCACATCTCCTGCTGCGCACATCTCCTGCGGTGTACATCTCCTGCGGTGCACATCTCCTGCTGCGCACATCTCCTGCAGTGCACACATCCTGCGGCGCACATCTCCTGCGTGCTAATCTCCTGCGTGCAAATCTCCTGCGGTGCACATCTCCTGCGGCGCACATCTCCTGCGGTGCACATCTCCTGCTGCGCACATCTCCTGTGGTGCACATTTCCTGTTGCGCACATCTCCTACGGTGCATATCTCTTGTGGCGCACATCCTGCGTTGCGAACCCTGCGTTGCACATAAATAAAACAGTTATTTACAAAAAAATTAAAAAATCAAATCAAATTAATAAAAAAACTGTGCGCACACATCCTGCGGCGCACATCTCCTGCGTGCCAATCTCCTGCTGCGCACATCTCCTGCGGTGCACATCTCCTGCGGCGCACATCTCCTGCGGTGCACTTCTCCTGCGGCGCACATCTCCTGCTGCACACATCTCCTGCGGTGCACATCTCTTGCGGCGCACATCCTGCGGCGCACACCCTGCGTTGCACATAAATGAAACATTTATTTACAAAAAAATTAAAAAATCAAATCAAATTAATAAAAAAACTGCGGCACACATCTCCTGCTGCGCATATCGCCTGCGGCGCACATCTCCTGCTATGTACATCTCCTGCGGCTCACATCTCCTGCATGCACATCTCCTGCGGCGCACATATCCTGCGATGCACATCTCCAGTGGCGCACATCTCCGGCGGTGCACATCTCTTGCGGCGCGCACCCTTGGTGCACATAAATGAAACATTTATTTACAAAAAAATAATAATAATTAACTCAAATTAATAAAAAAACTGTGCGCACAAATCCTGCAGCGCACATCTCCTGCGTGCTAATCTCCTGCGTGCACATCTCCTGCGGTGCACATCTCCTGCTGCGCACATCTCCTGTGGTGCACATCTCCTGTTGCGCACATCTCCTGCGGTGCATATCTCTTGCGGCGCACATCCTGCGTTGCGAACTATGCGTTGCACATAAATAAAACAGTTATTTACAAAAAAAGAAAAAAATCAAATCAAATTAATAAAAAAACTGCAGCACACATCTCCTGCTGCGCATATCGCCTGCGGCGCACATCTCCTGCTATGTACGTCTCCTGCGGCTCACATCTCCTGCATGCACATCTCCTGCAGCGCACATCTCCTGCAGTGAATATCCCAAGTGGTGCACATCTCCTGCTGCGCACGTCTCCTGCGGCACACATCTCCTGCTGCGCACATCTCCTGCGGTGCACATCTCCTAATGCGCACATCTCCGGCGGTGCACATCTCTTACGGCGCATACCCTGCGGTGCACATAAATGAAACATTTATTTACAAAAAAATATTATTAAATCAAATTAATAAATAAAACTTGTGCACACACCCTGCTGCGCACATCTCCTGCGGCGCACATCTCCTGTGGCGCACATCTCTTGCGGCGCACATCTCTTGCGGTGCACATCTCCTGCTGCGCACATCTCCTGCGGTGCACATCTCCTGCTGCGCACATCTCCTGCGGTGCACATCTCCTGCTGCGCACATCTCCTGCGTGCACATCTCTTACGCCGCACATCTCCTGCTGCGCACATCTCCTGCAGTGCACATCTCCTGCTGCGCACATCTCCTGTGGTGCACATCTCTTGCGGCGCACATCCTGCGGCGCACACCCTGCGTTGCACATAAATGAAACATTTATTTACAAAAAAATTATAATAATTAACTCAAATTAATAACAAAACTGTGCGCACACATCCTGCGGCGCAAATCTCCTGCTGCGCACATCTCCTGTGTTGCAAAACATGCGATGCACATAAATAAAATAATAAAAAAACTTTGCGCACACATCCTGCGGCGCACATCTCCTGCGTGCATATCTCCTGCAGTGCACATCTCCAGTGGCGCACATCTCCTGCTACGAAAATCTCCTGCGGTGAAAATCCTGCATCGCACACCCTGCGGTGCACATAAATGAAACATTTATTTACAAAAAATAATAATAATTCACTCAAATTCCTAAAAAAAATGTGCGCACACATCCTGCGGCGCACATCGCCTGCGGCACTCATCTCCTGCGGCGCATATCTCCTGCGTACACATCTCCTGCGATGCACATCTCCTGCTGCGCACATCTCCTGCGGTGTACATCTCCAGCGGTGCACATCTCCTGCTGCGCACATCTGCAGCGGTGCATATCTCTAGTGGCGCACATCCTGCCGCGCACATCTCCTGCGGTGCACATCTCCTGAGGCGCACATCTCCTGCGGTGCACATCTCCTGTGGTGCACATCTCCTGCTGCGCACATCTCCGGCGGTGCACATCTCTTGCGGCACACATCCTGCGGCGCACACCCTTCGTTGCACATAAATGAAACATTTATTTACAAAAAAATTATAATAATTAAGTCAAATTAATAAAAAAACTGTGCGCACACATCCTGCGGCGCACATCTCCTGCTGCGCACATCTCCTGCATTGCAGAACATGCGATGCAAATAAATAAAATTAATAAAAAAACTGTGCGCACACATCCTGCGGCGCACATCTCCTGCGTGCCAATCTCCTGCTGCGCACATCTCCTACGGTGCACATCTCCTGCGGCGCACATCTCCTGCGGTGCACATCTCCTGCTGCGCACATCTCCTGCGTTGCACATCTCCGCACACATCCTGCGGCGCACATCTCCTGCGGCACTCATCTCCTGCGGCGCATATCTCCTGCGTACACATCTCCTGCGGTGCACATCTCCTGCTGCGCACATCTCCTGCGGTTTACATCTCCTGCGGTGCACATCTCCTGCTGCGCACATCTCCGGCGGTGCATATCTCTTGCGGCGCACATCCTGCGGCGCACACCCTTCGTTGCACATAAATGAAACATTTATTTACAAAAAAATTATAATAATTAACTCAAATTAATAAAAAAACTGTGCGCACACATCCTGCGGCGCAAATCTCCTGCTGTGCACATCTCCTGCTTTGCACAACATGCGATGCACATAAATAAAATTAATAAAAAAACTGTGCGCACACATCCTGCGGCGCACATCTCCTGCGTGCTAATCTCCTGCGTGCACATCTCCTGCGGTGCACATCTCCTGCGTACAAATCTCCTGCGGTGCACATCTCCTGCTGCGCACATCTCCTGCGGTGTACATCTCCTGCGGTGCACATCTCCTGCTGCGCACATCTCCTGCAGTGCACACATCCTGCGGCGCACATCTCCTGCGTGCTAATCTCCTGCGTGCACATCTCCTGCGGTGCACATCTCCTGCGGCGCACATCTCCTGCGGTGCACATCTCCTGCTGCGCACATCTCCTGTGGTGCACATTTCCTGTTGCGCACATCTCCTGCGGTGCATATCTCTTGTGGCGCACATCCTGCGTTGCGAACCCTGCGTTGCACATAAATAAAACAGTTATTTACAAAAAAATTAAAAAATCAAATCAAATTAATAAAAAAACTGCGGCACACATCTCCTGATGCGCATATTGCCTGCGGCGAACATCTCCTGCTATGTACATCTCCTGCGGCTCACATCTCCTGCATGCACATCTCCTGCGGCGCACATCTCCTGCGATGCACATCTCCAGTGGCGCACATCTCCTGCTGCGCATATCGCCTGCGGCGCATATCTCCTGCTATGTACATGTCCTGCAGCGCACATTTCCTGTGCACATCTCCTGCAGTGCATATCTCAAGTGGTGCACATCTCCTGCTGCGCACATCTCCTGCGGCGCATATCTCCTGCGTACACATCTCCTGCGGTGCATATCTCCTGCTGCGCACATCTCCTGCGTTGTACATCTCCTGCGGTGCATATCTCCTGCTGCCCACATCTCCGGCGGTGCAAATCTCTTGCGGCGCACATCCTGCGGCGCACACCCTTCGTTGCACATAAATGAAACATTTATTTACAAAAAAATTATAATAATGAACTCAAATTAATAAAAAAACTGTGCGCACACATCCTGCGGCGCACATCTCCTGCGTGCCAATCTCCTGCTGCGCACATCTCCTGCGGTGCAATTCTCCTGCGGCGCACATCTCCTGCTGCACACATCTCCTGCGGTGCACATCTCTTGCGGCGCACAACCTGCGGCGCACACCCTGCGTTGCACATAAATGAAACATTTATTTACAAAAAAATCAAAAAATCAAATCAAATTAATAAAAAAACTGCGGCACACATCTCCTGCTGCGCATATCGCCTGCGGCGCACATCTCCTGCTATGTACATCTCCTGCGGCTCACATCTCCTGCATGCACATCTCCTGCGGCGCACATATCCTGCGATGCACATCTCCAGTGGCGCACATCTCCGGCGGTGCACATCTCTTGCGGCGCGCACCCTGCGGTACACATAAATGAAACATTTATTTACAAAAAAATAATAATAATTAACTCAAATTAATAAAAAAACTGTGCGCACAAATCCTGCAGCGCACATCTCCTGCGTGCTAATCTCCTGCGTGCACATCTCCTGCGGTGCACATCTCCTGCTGCGCACATCTCCTGTGGTGCACATCTCCTGTTGCGCACATCTCCTGCGGTGCATATCTCTTGCGGCGCACATCCTGCGTTGCGAACTATGCGTTGCACATAAATAAAACCGTTATTTACAAAAAAAGAAAAAAATCAAATCAAATTAATAAAAAAATTGCGGCACACATCTCCTGCTGCGCATATCGCCTGCGGCGCACATCTCCTGCTATGTACGTCTCCTGCGGCTCACATCTCCTGCATGCACATCTCCTGCAGCGCACATCTCCTGCAGTGAATATCCCAAGTGGTGCACATCTCCTGCTGCGCACGTCTCCTGCGGCACACATCTCCTGCTGCGCACATCTCCTGCGGTGCACATCTCCTAATGCGCACATCTCCGGCGGTGCACATCTCTTGCGGCGCACACCCTGCGGTGTACATAAATGAAACATTTATTTACAAAAAAATATTATTAAATCAAATTAATAAAAAAAACGTGTGCACACACCCTGCTGCGCACATCTCCTGCGGCGCACATCTCCTGTGGCTCACATCTCTTGCGGCGCACATCTCTTGCGTTGCACATCTCCTGCTGCGCACATCTCCTGCGGTGCACATCTCCTGCTGCGCACATCTCCTGCGTGCACATCTCTTGCGCCGCACATCTCCTGCGGCGCACATCTCTTGCGGTGCACATCTCCTGCTGCGCACATCTCCTGCAGTGCACATCTCCTGCTGCGCACATCTCCTGTGGTGCACATCTCTTGCGGCGCACATCCTGCGGCGCACACCCTGCGTTGCACATAAATGAAACATTTATTTACAAAAAAATTATAATATTTAACTGAAATTAATAACAAAACTGTGCGCACACATCCTGCGGCGCAAATCTCCTGCTGCGCACATCTCCTGTGTTGCAAAACATGCGATGCACATAAATAAAATAATAAAAAAACTTTGCGCACACATCCTGCGGCGCACATCTCCTGCGGTGCACATCTCCTGCTGCGCACATCTCCTGCGTTGCACATCTCCGCACACATCCTGCGGCGCACATCTCCTGTGGCACTCATCTCCTGCGGCGCATATCTCCTGCGTACACATCTCCTGCGGTGCACATCTCCTGCTGCGCACATCTCCTGCGGTTTACATCTCCTGCGGTGCACATCTCCTGCTGCGCACATCTCCGGCGGTGCATATCTCTTGCGGCGCACATCCTGCGGCGCACACCCTTCGTTGCACATAAATGAAACATTTATTTACAAAAAAATTATAATAATTAACTCAAATTAATAAAAAAACTGTGCGCACACATCCTGCGGCGCAAATCTCCTGCTGTGCACATCTCCTGCTTTGCACAACATGCGATGCAAATAAATAAAATTAATAAAAAAACTGTGCGCACACATCCTGCGGCGCACATCTCCTGCGTGCTAATCTCCTGCGTGCACATCTCCTGCGGTGCACATCTCCTGCGGCGCACATCTCCTGCGGTGCACATCTCCTGCTGCGCACATCTCCTGTGGTGCACATTTCCTGTTGCGCACATCTCCTGCGGTGCATATCTCTTGCGGCGCACATCCTGCGTTGCGAACCCTGCGTTGCACATAAATAAAACAGTTATTTACAAAAAAATTAAAAAATCAAATTAAATTAATAAAAAAACTGCTGCACACATCTCTTGCTGCGCATATCGCCTGCGGCGCACATCTCCTGCTATGTACATCTCCTGCGGCTCACATCTCCTGCATGCACATCTCCTGCGGCGCACATCTCCTGCGATGCACATCTCCAGTGGCGCACATCTCCTGCTGCGCATATCGCCTGCGGCGCATATCTCCTGCTATGTACATGTCCTGCAGCGCACATCTCCTGTGGCACTCATCTCCTGCGGTGCACATCTCCTGCGGCGCACATCTCCTGCGGTGCACTTCTCCTGCGACGCACATCTCCTGCTGCACACATCTCCTGCGGTGCACATCTCTTGCGGCGCACATCCTGCGGCGCACACCCTGCGTTGCACATAAATGAAACATTTATTTACAAAAAAATCAAAAAATCAAATCAAATTAATAAAAAAACTGCGGCACACATCTCCTGCTGCGCATATCGCCTGCGGCGCACATCTCCTGCTATGTACATCTCCTGCGGCTCACATCTCCTGCATGCACATCTCCTGCGGCGCACATATCCTGCGATGCACATCTCCAGTGGCGCACATCTCCGGCGGTGCACATCTCTTGCGGCGCGCACCCTGCGGTGCACATAAATGAAACATTTATTCACAAAAAAATAATAATAATTAACTCAAATTAATAAAAAAACTGTGCGCACAAATCCTGCAGCGCACATCTCCTGCGTGCTAATCTCCTGCGTGCACATCTCCTGCGGTGCACATCTCCTGCTGCGCACATCTCCTGTGGTGCACATCTCCTGTTGCGCACATCTCCTGCGGTGCATATCTCTTGCGGCGCACATCCTGCGTTGCGAACTATGCGTTGCACATAAATAAAACAGTTATTTACAAAAAAAGAAAAAAATCAAATCAAATTAATAAAAAAACTGCGGCACACATCCTGCAAAGCAAATCTCCTGCGTGCTAATCTCCTGCGTGCACATCTCCTGCGGTGCACATCTCCTGCTGCGCACATCTCCTGTGGTGCACATCTCCTGTTGCGCACATCTCCTGCGGTGCATATCTCTTGCGGCGCACTTCCTGCGTTGCGAACTATGCGTTGCACATAAATAAAACAGGTATTTACAAAAAAAGAAAAAAATCAAATCAAATTAATAAAAAAACTGCGGCACACATCTCCTGCTGCGCATATCGCCTGCTGCGCACATCTCCTGCTATGTACGTCTCCTGCGGCTCACATCTCCTGCATGCACATCTCCTGCAGCGCACATCTCCTGCAGTGAATATCCCAAGTGGTGCACATCTCCTGCTGCGCACGTCTCCTGCGGCACACATCTCCTGCTGCGCACATCTCCTGCGTTGCACATCTCCTAATGCGCACATCTCCGGCGGTGCACATCTCTTGCGGCGCACACCCTGCGGTGCACATAAATGAAACATTTATTTACAAAAAAATATTATTAAATCAAGTTAATAAAAAAAACGTGTGCACACACCCTGCTGCGCACATCTCCTGCGGCGCACATCTCCTGTGGCGCACATTTCTTGCGGCGCACATCTCTTGCGGTGCACATCTCCTGCTGCGCACATCTCCTGCGGTGCACATCTCCTGCTGCGCACATCTCCTGCGGCGCACATCTCCTGCGGTGCACATCTCCTGCTGCGCACATCTCCTGTGGTGCACATTTCCTGTTGCGCACATCTCCTGCGGTGCATATCTCTTGTGGCGCACATCCTGCGTTGCGAACCCTGCGTTGCACATAAATAAAACAGTTATTTACAAAAAAATTAAAAAATCAAATAAATTTTAATAAAAAAACTGCGGCACACATCTCCTGATGCGCATATTGCCTGCGGCGCACATCTCCTGCTATGTACATCTCCTGCGGCTCACATCTCCTGCATGCACATCTCCTGCGGCGCACATCTCCTGCGATGCACATCTCCAGTGGCGCACATCTCCTGCTGCGCATATCGCCTGCGGCGCATATCTCCTGCTATATACATGTCCTGCAGCGCACATTTCCTGTGCACATCTCCTGCAGTGCATATCTCAAGTGGTGCACATCTCCTGCTGCGCACACATCCTGCGGCGCACATCTCCTGCGTGCCAATCTCCTGCTGCGCACATCTCCTGCGCTGCAATTCTCCTGCGGCGCACATCTCCTGCTGCACACATCTCCTGCGGTGCACATCTCTTGCGGCGCACATCCTGCGGCGCACACCCTGCGTTGCACATAAATGAAACATTTATTTACAAAAAAATCAAAAAATCAAATCAAATTAATAAAAAAACTGCGGCACACATCTCCTGCTGCGCATATCGCCTGCGGCGCACATCTCCTGCTATGTACATCTCCTGCGGCTCACATCTCCTGCATGCACATCTCCTGCGGCGCACATATCCTGCGATGCACATCTCCAGTGGCGCACATCTCCGGCGGTGCACATCTCTTACGGCGCGCACCCTGCGGTGCACATAAATGAAACATTTATTTACAAAAAAATAATAATAATTAACTCAAATTAATAAAAAAACTGTGCGCACAAATCCTGCAGCGCACATCTCCTGCGTGCTAATCTCCTGCGTGCACATCTCCTGCGGTGCACATCTCCTGCTGCGCACATCTCCTGTGGTGCACATCTCCTGTTGCGCACATCTCCTGCGGTGCATATCTCTTGCGGCGCACATCCTGCGTTGCGAACTATGCGTTGCACATAAATAAAACCGTTATTTACAAAAAAAGAAAAAAATCAAATCAAATTAATAAAAAAACTGCGGCACACATCTCCTGCTGCGCATATCGCCTGCGGCGCACATCTCCTGCTATGTACGTCTCCTGCGGCTCACATCTCCTGCATGCACATCTCCTGCAGCGCACATCTCCTGCAGTGAATATCCCAAGTGGTGCACATCTCCTGCTGCGCACGTCTCCTGCGGCACACATCTCCTGCTGCGCACATCTCCTGCGGTGCACATCTCCTAATGCGCACATCTCCGGCGGTGCACATCTCTTGCGGCGCACACCCTGCGGTGTACATAAATGAAACATTTATTTACAAAAAAATATTATTAAATCAAATTAATGAAAAAAACGTGTGCACACACCCTGCTGCGCACATCTCCTGCGGCGCACATCTCCTGTGGCGCACATCTCTTGCGGCGCACATCTCTTGCGTTGCACATCTCCTGCTGCGCACATCTCCTGCTGCGCACATCTCCTGCGGTGCACATCTCCTGCTGCGCACATCTCCTGCTGCGCACATCTCCTGCGTGCACATCTCTTGCGCCGCACATCTCCTGCGGCGCACATCTCTTGCGGTGCACATCTCCTGCTGCGCACATCTCCTGCAGTGCACATCTCCTGCTGCGCACATCTCCTGTGGTGCACATCTCTTGCGGCGCACATCCTGCGGCGCACACCCTGCGTTGCACATAAATGAAACATTTATTTACAAAAAAATTATAATAATTAACTCAAATTAATAACAAAACTGTGCGCACACATCCTGCGGCGCAAATCTCCTGCTGCGCACATCTCCTGTGTTGCAAAACATGCGATGCACATAAATAAAATAATAAAAAAACTTTGCGCACACATCCTGCGGCGCACATCTCCTGCGGTGCACATCTCCTGCTGCGCACATCTCCTGCGTTGCACATCTCCGCACACATCCTGCGGCGCACATCTCCTGCGGCACTCATCTCCTGCGGCGCATATCTCCTGCGTACACATCTCCTGCGGTGCACATCTCCTGCTGCGCACATCTCCTGCGGTTTACATCTCCTGCGGTGCACATCTCCTGCTGCGCACATCTCCGGCGGTGCATATCTCTTGCGGCGCACATCCTGCGGCGCACACCCTTCGTTGCACATAAATGAAACATTTATTTACAAAAAAATTATAATAATTAACTCAAATTAATAAAAAAACTGTGCGCACACATCCTGCGGCGCAAATCTCCTGCTGTGCACATCTCCTGCTTTGCACAACATGCGATGCACATAAATAAAATTAATAAAAAAACTGTGCGCACACATCCTGCGGCGCACATCTCCTGCGTGCTAATCTCCTGCGTGCACATCTCCTGTGGTGCACATCTCCTGCGGCGCACATCTCCTGCGGTGCACATCTCCTGCTGCGCACATCTCCTGTGGTGCACATTTCCTGTTGCGCACATCTCCTGTGGTGCATATCTCTTGCGGCGCACATCCTGCGTTGCGAACCCTGCGTTGCACATAAATAAAACAGTTATTTACAAAAAAATTAAAAAATCAAATTAAATTAATAAAAAAACTGCTGCACACATCTCTTGCTGCGCATATCGCCTGCGGCGCACATCTCCTGCTATGTACATCTCCTGCGGCTCACATCTCCTGCATGCACATCTCCTGCGGCGCACATCTCCTGCGATGCACATCTCCAGTGGCGCACATCTCCTACTGCGCATATCGCCTGCGGCGCATATCTCCTGCTATGTACATGTCCTGCAGCGCACATCTTCTGTGGCACTCATCTCCTGCGGTGCACATCTCCTGCGGCGCACATCTCCTGCGGTGCACTTCTCCTGCGACGCACTTCTCCTGCTGCACACATCTCCTGCGGTGCACATCTCTTGCGGCGCACATCCTGCGGCGCACACCCTGCGTTGCACATAAATGAAACATTTATTTACAAAAAAATCAAAAAATCAAATCAAATTGATAAAAAAACTGCGGCACACATCTCCTGCGGCGCATATCGCCTGCGGCGCACATCTCCTGCTATGTACATCTCCTGCGGCTCACATCTCCTGCATGCACATCTCCTGCGGCGCACATATCCTGCGATGCACATCTCCAGTGGCGCACATCTCCGGCGGTGCACATCTCTTGCGGCGCGCACCCTGCGGTGCACATAAATGAAACATTTATTTACAAAAAAATAATAATAATTAACTCAAATTAATAAAAAAACTGTGTGCACAAATCCTGCAGCGCACATCTCCTGCGTGCTAATCTCCTGCGTGCACATCTCCTGCGGTGCACATCTCCTGCTGCGCACATCTCCTGTGGTGCACATCTCCTGTTGCGCACATCTCCTGCGGTGCATATCTCTTGCGGCGCACATCCTGCGTTGCGAACCCTGCGTTGCACATAAATAAAACAGTTATTTACAAAAAAATTAAAAAATCAAATAAATTTTAATAAAAAAACTGCGGCACACATCTCCTGATGCGCATATTGCCTGCGGCGCACATCTCCTGCTATGTACATCTCCTGCGGCTCACATCTCCTGCATGCACATCTCCTGCGGCGCACATCACCTGCGATGCACATCTCCAGTGGCGCACATCTCCTGCTGCGCATATCGCCTGCGGCGCATATCTCCTGCTATATACATGTCCTGCAGCGCACATTTCCTGTGCACATCTCCTGCAGTGCATATCTCAAGTGGTGCACATCTCCTGCTGCGCACATCTCCTGCGGCGCATATCTACTGCGTACACATTTCCTGCGGTGCATATCTCCTGCTGCGCACATCTCCTGCGTTGTACATCTCCTGCGGTGCATATCTCCTGCTGCCCACATCTCCGGCGGTGCAAATCTCTTGCGACGCACATCCTGCGGCGCACACCCTTCGTTGCACATAAATGAAACATTTATTTACAAAAAAATTATAATAATGAACTCAAATTAATAAAAAAACTGTGCGCACACATCCTGCGGCGCACATCTCCTGCGTGCCAATCTCCTGCTGCGCACATCTCCTGCGCTGCAATTCTCCTGCGGCGCACATCTCCTGCTGCACACATCTCCTGCGGTGCACATCTCTTGCGGCGCACATCCTGCGGCGCACACCCTGCGTTGCACATAAATGAAACATTTATTTACAAAAAAATCAAAAAATCAAATCAAATTAATAAAAAAACTGCGGCACACATCTCCTGCTGCGCATATCGCCTGCGGCGCACATCTCCTGCTATGTACATCTCCTGCGGCTCACATCTCCTGCATGCACATCTCCTGCGGCGCACATATCCTGCGATGCACATCTCCAGTGGCGCACATCTCCGGCGGTGCACATCTCTTACGGCGCGCACCCTGCGGTGCACATAAATGAAACATTTATTTACAAAAAAATAATAATAATTAACTCAAATTAATAAAAAAACTGTGCGCACAAATCCTGCAGCGCACATCTCCTGCGTGCTAATCTCCTGCGTGCACATCTCCTGCGGTGCACATCTCCTGCTGCGCACATCTCCTGTGGTGCACATCTCCTGTTGCGCACATCTCCTGCGGTGCATATCTCTTGCGGCGCACATCCTGCGTTGCGAACTATGCGTTGCACATAAATGAAACCGTTATTTACAAAAAAAGAAAAAAATCAAATCAAATTAATAAAAAAACTGCGGCACACATCTCCTGCTGCGCATATCGCCTGCGGCGCACATCTCCTGCTATGTACGTCTCCTGCGGCTCACATCTCCTGCATGCACATCTCCTGCAGCGCACATCTCCTGCAGTGAATATCCCAAGTGGTGCACATCTCCTGCTGCGCACGTCTCCTGCGGCACACATCTCCTGCTGCGCACATCTCCTGCGGTGCACATCTCCTAATGCGCACATCTCCGGCGGTGCACATCTCTTGCGGCGCACACCCTGCGGTGTACATAAATGAAACATTTATTTACAAAAAAATATTATTAAATCAAATTAATAAAAAAAACGTGTGCACACACCCTGCTGCGCACATCTCCTGCGGCGCACATCTCCTGTGGCGAACATCTCTTGCGGCGCACATCTCTTGCGCCGCACATCTCCTGCGGCGCACATCTCTTGCGGTGCACATCTCCTGCTGCGCACATCTCCTGCAGTGCACATCTCCTGCTGCGCACATCTCCTGTGGTGCACATCTCTTGCGGCGCACATCCTGCGGCGCACACCCTGCGTTGCACATAAATGAAACATTTATTTACAAAAAAATTATAATAATTAACTCAAATTAATAACAAAACTGTGCGCACACATCCTGCGGCGCAAATCTCCTGCTGCGCACATCTCCTGTGTTGCAAAACATGTGATGCACATAAATAAAATAATAAAAAAACTTTGCGCACACATCCTGCGGCGCACATCTCCTGCGGTGCACATCTCCTGCTGCGCACATCTCCTGCGTTGCACATCTCCGCACACATCCTGCGGCGCACATCTCCTGCGGCACTCATCTCCTGCGGCGCATATCTCCTGCGTACACATCTCCTGCGGTGCACATCTCCTGCTGCGCACATCTCCTGCGGTTTACATCTCCTGCGGTGCACATCTCCTGCTGCGCACATCTCCGGCGGTGCATATCTCTTGCGGCGCACATCCTGCGGCGCACACCCTTCGTTGCACATAAATGAAACATTTATTTACAAAAAAATTATAATAATTAACTCAAATTAATAAAAAAACTGTGCGCACACATCCTGCGGCGCAAATCTCCTGCTGTGCACATCTCCTGCTTTGCACAACATGCGATGCACATAAATAAAATTAATAAAAAAACTGTGCGCACACATCCTGCGGCGCACATCTCCTGCGTGCTAATCTCCTGCGTGCACATCTCCTGCGGTGCACATCTCCTGCGGCGCACATCTCCTGCGGTGCACATCTCCTGCTGCGCACATCTCCTGTGGTGCACATTTCCTGTTGCGCACATCTCCTGCGGTGCATATCTCTTGTGGCGCACATCCTGCGTTGCGAACCCTGCGTTGCACATAAATAAAACAGTTATTTACAAAAAAATTAAAAAATCAAATCAAATTAATAAAAAAACTGCTGCACACATCTCTTGCTGCGCATATCGCCTGCGGCGCACATCTCCTGCTATGTACATCTCCTGCGGCTCACATCTCCTGCATGCACATCTCCTGCGGCGCACATCTCCTGCGATGCACATCTCCAGTGGCGCACATCTCCTGCTGCGCATATCGCCTGCGGCGCATATCTCCTGCTATGTACATGTCCTGCAGCGCACATCTCCTGTGGCACTCATCTCCTGCGGTGCACATCTCCTGCGGCGCACATCTCCTGCGGTGCACTTCTCCTGCGACGCACATCTCCTGCTGCACACATCTCCTGCGGTGCACATCTCTTGCGGCGCACATCCTGCGGCGCACACCCTGCGTTGCACATAAATGAAACATTTATTTACAAAAAAATCAAAAAATCAAATCAAATTAATAAAAAAACTGCGGCACACATCTCCTGCTGCGCATATCGCCTGCGGCGCACATCTCCTGCTATGTACATCTCCTGCGGCTCACATCTCCTGCATGCACATCTCCTGCGGCGCACATATCCTGCGATGCACATCTCCAGTGGCGCACATCTCCGGCGGTGCACATCTCTTGCGGCGTGCACCCTGCGGTGCACATAAATGAAACATTTATTTACAAAAAAATAATAATAATTAACTCAAATTAATAAAAAAACTGTGCGCACAAATCCTGCAGCGCACATCTCCTGCGTGCTAATCTCCTGCGTGCACATCTCCTGCGGTGCACATCTCCTGCTGCGCACATCTCCTGTGGTGCACATCTCCTGTTGCGCACATCTCCTGCGGTGCATATCTCTTGCGGCGCACATCCTGCGTTGCGAACTATGCGTTGCACATAAATAAAACCGTTATTTACAAAAAAAGAAAAAAATCAAATCAAATTAATAAAAAAACTGCGGCACACATCTCCTGCTGCGCATATCGCCTGCGGCGCACATCTCCTGCTATGTACGTCTCCTGCGGCTCACATCTCCTGCATGCACATCTCCTGCAGCGCACATCTCCTGCAGTGAATATCCCAAGTGGTGCACATCTCCTGCTGCGCACGTCTCCTGCGGCACACATCTCCTGCTGCGCACATCTCCTGCGGTGCAAATCTCCTAATGCGCACATCTCCGGCGGTGCACATCTCTTGCGGCGCACACCCTGCGGTGTACATAAATGAAACATTTATTTACAAAAAAATATTATTAAATCAAATTAATAAAAAAAACGTGTGCACACACCCTGCTGCGCACATCTCCTGCGGCGCACATCTCCTGTGGCGCACATCGCTTGCGGCGCACATCTCTTGCGTTGCACATCTCCTGCTGCGCACATCTCCTGCTGCGCACATCTCCTGCGGTGCACATCTCCTGCTGCGCACATCTCCTGCGTGCACATCTCTTGCGCCGCACATCTCCTGCGGCGCACATCTCTTGCGGTGCACATCTCCTGCTGCGCACATCTCCTGCAGTGCACATCTCCTGCTGCGCACATCTCCTGTGGTGCACATCTCTTGCGGCGCACATCCTGCGGCGCACACCCTGCGTTGCACATAAATGAAACATTTATTTACAAAAAAATTATAATAATTAACTCAAATTAATAACAAAACTGTGCGCACACATCCTGCGGCGCAAATCTCCTGCTGCGCACATCTCCTGTGTTGCAAAACATGCGATGCACATAAATAAAATAATAAAAAAACTTTGCGCACACATCCTGCGGCGCACATCTCCTGCGGTGCACATCTCCTGCTGCGCACATCTCCTGCGTTGCACATCTCCGCACACATCCTGCGGCGCACATCTCCTGCGGCACTCATCTCCTGCGGCGCATATCTCCTGCGTACACATCTCCTGCGGTGCACATCTCCTGCTGCGCACATCTCCTGCGGTTTACATCTCCTGCGGTGCACATCTCCTGCTGCGCACATCTCCGGCGGTGCATATCTCTTGCGGCGCACATCCTGCGGCGCACACCCTTCGTTGCACATAAATGAAACATTTATTTACAAAAAAATTATAATAATTAACTCAAATTAATAAAAAAACTGTGCGCACACATCCTGCGGCGCAAATCTCCTGCTGTGCACATCTCCTGCTTTGCACAACATGCGATGCACATAAATAAAATTAATAAAAAAACTGTGCGCACACATCCTGCGGCGCACATCTCCTGCGTGCTAATCTCCTGCGTGCACATCTCCTGCGGTGCACATCTCCTGCGGCGCACATCTCCTGCGGTGCACATCTCCTGCTGCGCACATCTCCTGTGGTGCACATTTCCTGTTGCGCACATCTCCTGCGGTGCATATCTCTTGTGGCGCACATCCTGCGTTGCGAACCCTGCGTTGCACATAAATAAAACAGTTATTTACAAAAAAATTAAAAAATCAAATCAAATTAATAAAAAAACTGCTGCACACATCTCTTGCTGCGCATATCGCCTGCGGCGCACATCTCCTGCTATGTACATCTCCTGCGGCTCACATCTCCTGCATGCACATCTCCTGCGGCGCACATCTCCTGCGATGCACATCTCCAGTGGCGCACATCTCCTGCTGCGCATATCGCCTGCGGCGCATATCTCCTGCTATGTACATGTCCTGCAGCGCACATCTCCTGTGGCACTCATCTCCTGCGGTGCACATCTCCTGCGGCGCACATCTCCTGCGGTGCACTTCTCCTGCGACGCACATCTCCTGCATGCACATCTCCTGCGGCGCACATATCCTGCGATGCACATCTCCAGTGGCGCACATCTCCGGCGGTGCACATCTCTTGCGGCGTGCACCCTGCGGTGCACATAAATGAAACATTTATTTACAAAAAAATAATAATAATTAACTCAAATTAATAAAAAAACTGTGCGCACAAATCCTGCAGCGCACATCTCCTGCGTGCTAATCTCCTGCGTGCACATCTCCTGCGGTGCACATCTCCTGCTGCGCACATCTCCTGTGGTGCACATCTCCTGTTGCGCACATCTCCTGCGGTGCATATCTCTTGCGGCGCACATCCTGCGTTGCGAACTATGCGTTGCACATAAATAAAACAGTTATTTACAAAAAAAGAAAAAAATCAAATCAAATTAATAAAAAAACTGATTAATAAAATCTCTTGCGGCGCACATCTCTTGCGGTGCACATCTCCTGCTGCGCACATCTCCTGCGGCGCACATCTCCTGTGGCGCACATTTCTTGCGGCTCACATCTCTTCCGGTGCACATCTCCTGCTGCGCACATCTCCTGCAGTGCACATCTCCTGCTGCGCACATCTCCTGCGGTGCACATCTCCTGCTGCGCACATCTCCTGCGTACAAATCTCCTGCGGTGCACATCTCCTGCTGCGCACATCGCCTGCGGTGCACATCTCCTGCTATGTACATCTCCTGCGGCTCACATCTCCTGCATGCACATCTCCTGCGGCGCACATATCCTGCGATGCACATCTCCAGTGGCGCACATCTCCGGCGGTGCACATCTCTTGCGGCGCGCACCCTGCGGTGCACATAAATGAAACATTTATTTACAAAAAAATAATAATAATTAACTCAAATTAATAAAAAAACTGTGCGCACAAATCCTGCAGCGCACATCTCCTGCGTGCTAATCTCCTGCGTGCACATCTCCTGCGGTGCACATCTCCTGCTGCGCACATCTCCTGTGGTGCACATCTCCTGTTGCGCACATCTCCTGCGGTGCATATCTCTTGCGGCGCACATCCTGCGTTGCGAACCATGCGTTGCACATAAATAAAACAGTTATTTACAAAAAAAGAAAAAAATCAAATCAAATTAATAAAAAAACTGCGGCACACATCCTGCAGCGCACATCTCCTGCGTGCTAATCTCCTGCGTGCACATCTCCTGCGGTGCACATCTCCTGCGGCGCACATCTCCTGCGGTGCACATCTCCTGCTGCGCACATCTCCTGTGGTGCACATCTCCTGTTGCGCACATCTCCTGCGGTGCATATCTCTTGCGGCGCACATCCTGCGTTGCGAACTATGCGTTGCACATAAATAAAACAGTTATTTACAAAAAAAGAAAAAAATCAAATCAAATTAATAAAAAAACTGCGGCACACATCTCCTGCTGCGCATATCGCCTGCTGCGCACATCTCCTGCTATGTACGTCTCCTGCGGCTCACATCTCCTGCATGCACATCTCCTGCAGCGCACATCTCCTGCAGTGAATATCCCAAGTGGTGCACATCTCCTGCTGCGCACGTCTCCTGCGGCACACATCTCCTGCTGCGCACATCTCCTGCGTTGCACATCTCCTAATGCGCACATCTCCGGCGGTGCACATCTCTTGCGGCGCACACCCTGCGGTGCACATAAATGAAACATTTATTTACAAAAAAATATTATTAAATCAAGTTAATAAAAAAAACGTGTGCACACACCCTGCTGCGCACATCTCCTGCGGCGCACATCTCCTGTGGCGCACATTTCTTGCGGCGCACATCTCTTGCGGTGCACATCTCCTGCTGCGCACATCTCCTGCGGTGCACATCTCCTGCTGCGCACATCTCCTGCGGCGCACATCTCCTGCGGTGCACATCTCCTGCTGCGCACATCTCCTGTGGTGCACATTTCCTGTTGCGCACATCTCCTGCGGTGCATATCTCTTGTGGCGCACATCCTGCGTTGCGAACCCTGCGTTGCACATAAATAAAACAGTTATTTACAAAAAAATTAAAAAATCAAATCAAATTAATAAAAAAACTGCGGCACACATCTCCTGATGCGCATATTGCCTGCGGCGCACATCTCCTGCTATGTACATCTCCTGCGGCTCACATCTCCTGCATGCACATCTCCTGCGGCGCACATCTCCTGCGATGCACATCTCCAGTGGCGCACATCTCCTGCTGCGCATATCGCCTGCGGCGCATATCTCCTGCTATATACATGTCCTGCAGCGCACATTTCCTGTGCACATCTCCTGCAGTGCATATCTCAAGTGGTGCACATCTCCTGCTGCGCACATCTCCTGCGGCGCATATCTCCTGCGTACACATCTCCTGCGGTGCATATCTCCTGCTGCGCACATCTCCTGCGTTGTACATCTCCTGCGGTGCATATCTCCTGCTGCCCACATCTCCGGCGGTGCAAATCTCTTGCGACGCACATCCTGCGGCGCACACCCTTCGTTGCACATAAATGAAACATTTATTTACAAAAAAATTATAATAATGAACTCAAATTAATAAAAAAACTGTGCGCACACATCCTGCGGCGCACATCTCCTGCGTGCCAATCTCCTGCTGCGCACATCTCCTGCGCTGCAATTCTCCTGCGGCGCACATCTCCTGCTGCACACATCTCCTGCGGTGCACATCTCTTGCGGCGCACATCCTGCGGCGCACACCCTGCGTTGCACATAAATGAAACATTTATTTACAAAAAAATCAAAAAATCAAATCAAATTAATAAAAAAACTGCGGCACACATCTCCTGCTGCGCATATCGCCTGCGGCGCACATCTCCTGCTATGTACATCTCCTGCGGCTCACATCTCCTGCATGCACATCTCCTGCGGCGCACATATCCTGCGATGCACATCTCCAGTGGCGCACATCTCCGGCGGTGCACATCTCTTGCGGCGCGCACCCTGCGGTGCACATAAATGAAACATTTATTTACAAAAAAATAATAATAATTAACTCAAATTAATAAAAAAACTGTGCGCACAAATCCTGCAGCGCACATCTCCTGCGTGCTAATCTCCTGCGTGCACATCTCCTGCGGTGCACATCTCCTGCTGCGCACATCTCCTGTGGTGCACATCTCCTGTTGCGCACATCTCCTGCGGTGCATATCTCTTGCGGCGCACATCCTGCGTTGCGAACTATGCGTTGCACATAAATAAAACAGTTATTTACAAAAAAAGAAAAAAATCAAATCAAATTAATAAAAAAACTGCGGCACACATCCTGCAGCGCACATCTCCTGCGTGCTAATCTCCTGCGTGCACATCTCCTGCGGTGCACATCTCCTGCGGCGCACATCTCCTGCGGTGCACATCTCCTGCTGCGCACATCTCCTGTGGTGCACATCTCCTGTTGCGCACATCTCCTGCGGTGCATATCTCTTGCGGCGCACATCCTGCGTTGCGAACTATGCGTTGCACATAAATAAAACAGTTATTTACAAAAAAAGAAAAAAATCAAATCAAATTAATAAAAAAACTGCGGCACACATCTCCTGCTGCGCATATCGCCTGCTGCGCACATCTCCTGCTATGTACGTCTCCTGCGGCTCACATCTCCTGCATGCACATCTCCTGCAGCGCACATCTCCTGCAGTGAATATCCCAAGTGGTGCACATCTCCTGCTGCGCACGTCTCCTGCGGCACACATCTCCTGCTGCGCACATCTCCTGCGTTGCACATCTCCTAATGCGCACATCTCCGGCGGTGCACATCTCTTGCGGCGCACACCCTGCGGTGCACATAAATGAAACATTTATTTACAAAAAAATATTATTAAATCAAGTTAATAAAAAAAACGTGTGCACACACCCTGCTGCGCACATCTCCTGCGGCGCACATCTCCTGTGGCGCACATTTCTTGCGGCGCACATCTCTTGCGGTGCACATCTCCTGCTGCGCACATCTCCTGCGGTGCACATCTCCTGCTGCGCACATCTCCTGCGGCGCACATCTCCTGCGGTGCACATCTCCTGCTGCGCACATCTCCTGTGGTGCACATTTCCTGTTGCGCACATCTCCTGCGGTGCATATCTCTTGTGGCGCACATCCTGCGTTGCGAACCCTGCGTTGCACATAAATAAAACAGTTATTTACAAAAAAATTAAAAAATCAAATCAAATTAATAAAAAAACTGCGGCACACATCTCCTGATGCGCATATTGCCTGCGGCGCACATCTCCTGCTATGTACATCTCCTGCGGCTCACATCTCCTGCATGCACATCTCCTGCGGCGCACATCTCCTGCGATGCACATCTCCAGTGGCGCACATCTCCTGCTGCGCATATCGCCTGCGGCGCATATCTCCTGCTATATACATGTCCTGCAGCGCACATTTCCTGTGCACATCTCCTGCAGTGCATATCTCAAGTGGTGCACATCTCCTGCTGCGCACATCTCCTGCGGCGCATATCTCCTGCGTACACATCTCCTGCGGTGCATATCTCCTGCTGCGCACATCTCCTGCGTTGTACATCTCCTGCGGTGCATATCTCCTGCTGCCCACATCTCCGGCGGTGCAAATCTCTTGCGACGCACATCCTGCGGCGCACACCCTTCGTTGCACATAAATGAAACATTTATTTACAAAAAAATTATAATAATGAACTCAAATTAATAAAAAAACTGTGCGCACACATCCTGCGGCGCACATCTCCTGCGTGCCAATCTCCTGCTGCGCACATCTCCTGCGCTGCAATTCTCCTGCGGCGCACATCTCCTGCTGCACACATCTCCTGCGGTGCACATCTCTTGCGGCGCACATCCTGCGGCGCACACCCTGCGTTGCACATAAATGAAACATTTATTTACAAAAAAATCAAAAAATCAAATCAAATTAATAAAAAAACTGCGGCACACATCTCCTGCTGCGCATATCGCCTGCGGCGCACATCTCCTGCTATGTACATCTCCTGCGGCTCACATCTCCTGCATGCACATCTCCTGCGGCGCACATATCCTGCGATGCACATCTCCAGTGGCGCACATCTCCGGCGGTGCACATCTCTTGCGGCGCGCACCCTGCGGTGCACATAAATGAAACATTTATTTACAAAAAAATAATAATAATTAACTCAAATTAATAAAAAAACTGTGCGCACAAATCCTGCAGCGCACATCTCCTGCGTGCTAATCTCCTGCGCGCACATCTCCTGCGGTGCACATCTCCTGCTGCGCACATCTCCTGTGGTGCACATCTCCTGTTGCGCACATCTCCTGCGGTGCATATCTCTTGCGGCGCACATCCTGCGTTGCGAACTATGCGTTGCACATAAATAAAACAGTTATTTACAAAAAAAGAAAAAAATCAAATCAAATTAATAAAAAAACTGCGGCACACATCCTGCAGCGCACATCTCCTGCGTGCTAATCTCCTGCGTGCACATCTCCTGCGGTGCACATCTCCTGCGGCGCACATCTCCTGCGGTGCACATCTCCTGCTGCGCACATCTCCTGTGGTGCACATCTCCTGTTGCGCACATCTCCTGCGGTGCATATCTCTTGCGGCGCACATCCTGCGTTGCGAACTATGCGTTGCACATAAATAAAACAGTTATTTACAAAAAAAGAAAAAAATCAAATCAAATTAATAAAAAAACTGCGGCACACATCTCCTGCTGCGCATATCGCCTGCTTCGCACATCTCCTGCTATGTACGTCTCCTGCGGCTCACATCTCCTGCATGCACATCTCCTGCAGCGCACATCTCCTGCAGTGAATATCCCAAGTGGTGCACATCTCCTGCTGCGCACGTCTCCTGCGGCACACATCTCCTGCTGCGCACATCTCCTGCGTTGCACATCTCCTAATGCGCACATCTCCGGCGGTGCACATCTCTTGCGGCGCACACCCTGCTGTGCACATAAATGAAACATTTACTTACAAAAAAATATTATTAAATCAAGTTAATAAAAAAAACGTGTGCACACACCCTGCTGCGCACATCTCCTGCGGCGCACATCTCCTGTGGCGCACATTTCTTGCGGCGCACATCTCTTGCGGTGCACATCTCCTGCTGCGCACATCTCCTGCGGTGCACATCTCCTGCTGCGCACATCTCCTGCGGCGCACATCTCCTGCGGTGCACATCTCCTGCTGCGCACATCTCCTGTGGTGCACATTTCCTGTTGCGCACATCTCCTGCGGTGCATATCTCTTGTGGCGCACATCCTGCGTTGCGAACCCTGCGTTGCACATAAATAAAACAGTTATTTACAAAAAAATTAAAAAATCAAATCAAATTAATAAAAAAACTGCGGCACACATCTCCTGATGCGCATATTGCCTGCGGCGCACATCTCCTGCTATGTACATCTCCTGCGGCTCACATCTCCTGCATGCACATCTCCTGCGGCGCACATCTCCTGCGATGCACATCTCCAGTGGCGCACATCTCCTGCTGCGCATATCGCCTGCGGCGCATATCTCCTGCTATATACATGTCCTGCAGCGCACATTTCCTGTGCACATCTCCTGCAGTGCATATCTCAAGTGGTGCACATCTCCTGCTGCGCACATCTCCTGCGGCGCATATCTCCTGCGTACACATTTCCTGCGGTGCATATCTCCTGCTGCGCACATCTCCTGCGTTGTACATCTCCTGCGGTGCATATCTCCTGCTGCCCACATCTCCGGCGGTGCAAATCTCTTGCGACGCACATCCTGCGGCGCACACCCTTCGTTGCACATAAATGAAACATTTATTTACAAAAAAATTATAATAATGAACTCAAATTAATAAAAAAACTGTGCGCACACATCCTGCGGCGCACATCTCCTGCGTGCCAATCTCCTGCTGCGCACATCTCCTGCGCTGCAATTCTCCTGCGGCGCACATCTCCTGCTGCACACATCTCCTGCGGTGCACATCTCTTGCGGCGCACATCCTGCGGCGCACACCCTGCGTTGCACATAAATGAAACATTTATTTACAAAAAAATCAAAAAATCAAATCAAATTAATAAAAAAACTGCGGCACACATCTCCTGCTGCGCATATCGCCTGCGGCGCACATCTCCTGCTATGTACATCTCCTGCGGCTCACATCTCCTGCATGCACATCTCCTGCGGCGCACATATCCTGCGATGCACATCTCCAGTGGCGCACATCTCCGGCGGTGCACATCTCTTACGGCGCGCACCCTGCGGTGCACATAAATTAAACATTTATTTACAAAAAAATAATAATAATTAACTCAAATTAATAAAAAAACTGTGCGCACAAATCCTGCAGCGCACATCTCCTGCGTGCTAATCTCCTGCGTGCACATCTCCTGCGGTGCACATCTCCTGCTGCGCACATCTCCTGTGGTGCACATCTCCTGTTGCGCACATCTCCTGCGGTGCATATCTCTTGCGGCGCACATCCTGCGTTGCGAACTATGCGTTGCACATAAATAAAACCGTTATTTACAAAAAAAGAAAAAAATCAAATCAAATTAATAAAAAAACTGCGGCACACATCTCCTGCTGCGCATATCGCCTGCGGCGCACATCTCCTGCTATGTACGTCTCCTGCGGCTCACATCTCCTGCATGCACATCTCCTGCAGCGCACATCTCCTGCAGTGAATATCCCAAGTGGTGCACATCTCCTGCTGCGCACGTCTCCTGCGGCACACATCTCCTGCTGCGCACATCTCCTGCGGTGCACATCTCCTAATGCGCACATCTCCGGCGGTGCACATCTCTTGCGGCGCACACCCTGCGGTGTACATAAATGAAACATTTATTTACAAAAAAATATTATTAAATCAAATTAATAAAAAAAACGTGTGCACACACCCTGCTGCGCACATCTCCTGCGGCGCACATCTCCTGTGGCGCACATCTCTTGCGGCGCACATCTCTTGCGTTGCACATCTCCTGCTGCGCACATCTCCTGCTGCGCACATCTCCTGCGGTGCACATCTCCTGCTGCGCACATCTCCTGCGTGCACATCTCTTGCGCCGCACATCTCCTGCGGCGCACATCTCTTGCGGTGCACATCTCCTGCTGCGCACATCTCCTGCAGTGCACATCTCCTGCTGCGCACATCTCCTGTGGTGCACATCTCTTGCGGCGCACATCCTGCGGCGCACACCCTGCGTTGCACATAAGTGAAACATTTATTTACAAAAAAATTATAATAATTAACTCAAATTAATAACAAAACTGTGCGCACACATCCTGCGGCGCAAATCTCCTGCTGCGCACATCTCCTGTGTTGCAAAACATGCGATGCACATAAATAAAATAATAAAAAAACTTTGCGCACACATCCTGCGGCGCACATCTCCTGCGGTGCACATCTCCTGCTGCGCACATCTCCTGCGTTGCACATCTCCGCACACATCCTGCGGCGCACATCTCCTGCGGCACTCATCTCCTGCGGCGCATATCTCCTGCGTACACATCTCCTGCGGTGCACATCTCCTGCTGCGCACATCTCCTGCGGTTTACATCTCCTGCGGTGCACATCTCCTGCTGCGCACATCTCCGGCGGTGCATATCTCTTGCGGCGCACATCCTGCGGCGCACACCCTTCGTTGCACATAAATGAAACATTTATTTACAAAAAAATTATAATAATTAACTCAAATTAATAAAAAAACTGTGCGCACACATCCTGCGGCGCAAATCTCCTGCTGTGCACATCTCCTGCTTTGCACAACATGCGATGCACATAAATAAAATTAATAAAAAAACTGTGCGCACACATCCTGCGGCGCACATCTCCTGCGTGCTAATCTCCTGCGTGCACATCTCCTGCGGTGCACATCTCCTGCGGCGCACATCTCCTGCGGTGCACATCTCCTGCTGCGCACATCTCCTGTGGTGCACATTTCCTGTTGCGCACATCTCCTGCGGTGCATATCTCTTGCGGCGCACATCCTGCGTTGCGAACCCTGCGTTGCACATAAATAAAACAGTTATTTACAAAAAAATTAAAAAATCAAATTAAATTAATAAAAAAACTGCTGCACACATCTCTTGCTGCGCATATCGCCTGCGGCGCACATCTCCTGCTATGTACATCTCCTGCGGCTCACATCTCCTGCATGCACATCTCCTGCGGCGCACATCTCCTGCGATGCACATCTCCAGTGGCGCACATCTCCTACTGCGCATATCGCCTGCGGCGCATATCTCCTGCTATGTACATGTCCTGCAGCGCACATCTTCTGTGGCACTCATCTCCTACGGTGCACATCTCCTGCGGCGCACATCTCCTGCGGTGCACTTCTCCTGCGACGCACTTCTCCTACGGTGCACTTCTCCTGCTGCACACATCTCCTGCGGTGCACATCTCTTGCGGCGCACATCCTGCGGCGCACACCCTGCGTTGCACATAAATGAAACATTTATTTACAAAAAAATCAAAAAATCAAATCAAATTGATAAAAAAACTGCGGCACACATCTCCTGCTGCGCATATCGCCTGCGGCGCACATCTCCTGCTATGTACATCTCCTGCGGCTCACATCTCCTGCATGCACATCTCCTGCGGCGCACATATCCTGCGATGCACATCTCCAGTGGCGCACATCTCCGGCGGTGCACATCTCTTGCGGCGCGCACCCTGCGGTGCACATAAATGAAACATTTATTTACAAAAAAATAATAATAATTAACTCAAATTAATAAAAAAACTGTGTGCACAAATCCTGCAGCGCACATCTCCTGCGTGCTAATCTCCTGCGTGCACATCTCCTGCGGTGCACATCTCCTGCTGCGCACATCTCCTGTGGTGCACATCTCCTGTTGCGCACATCTCCTGCGGTGCATATCTCTTGCGGCGCACATCCTGCGTTGCGAACTATGCGTTGCACATAAATAAAACAGTTATTTACAAAAAAAGAAAAAAATCAAATCAAATTAATAAAAAAACTGATTAATAAAATCTCTTGCGGCGCACATCTCTTGCGGTGCACATCTCCTGCTGCGCACATCTCCTGCGGCGCACATCTCCTGTGGCGCACATTTCTTGCGGCGCACATCTCTTCCGGTGCACATCTCCTGCTGCGCACATCTCCTGCAGTGCACATCTCCTGCTGCGCACATCTCCTGCGGTGCACATCTCCTGCTGCGCACATCTCCTGCGTACAAATCTCCTGCGGTGCACATCTCCTGCTGCGCACATCTCCTGCGGTGTACATCTCCTGCGGTGCACATCTCCTGCTGCGCACATCTCCTGCAGTGCACACATCCTGCGGCGCACATCTCCTGCGTGCTAATCTCCTGCGTGCACATCTCCTGCGGTGCACATCTCCTGCGGCGCACATCTCCTGCGGTGCACATCTCCTGCTGCGCACATCTCCTGTGGTGCACATTTCCTGTTGCGCACATCTCCTGCGGTGCATATCTCTTGTGGCGCACATCCTGCGTTGCGAACCCTGCGTTGCACATAAATAAAACAGTTATTTACAAAAAAATTAAAAAATCAAATCAAATTAATAAAAAAACTGCGGCACACATCTCCTGATGCGCATATTGCCTGCGGCGCACATCTCCTGCTATGTACATCTCCTGCGGCTCACATCTCCTGCATGCACATCTCCTGCGGCGCACATCTCCTGCGATGCACATCTCCAGTGGCGCACATCTCCTGCTGCGCATATCGCCTGCGGCGCATATCTCCTGCTATGTACATGTCCTGCAGCGCACATTTCCTGTGCACATCTCCTGCAGTGCATATCTCAAGTGATGCACATCTCCTGCTGCGCACATCTCCTGCGGCGCATATCTCCTGCGTACACATCTCCTGCGGTGCACATCTCCTGCTGCGCACATCTCCTGCGTTGTACATCTCCTGCGGTGCACATCTCCTGCTGCCCACATCTCCGGCGGTGCAAATCTCTTGCGGCGCACATCCTGCGGCGCACACCCTTCGTTGCACATAAATGAAACATTTATTTACAAAAAAATTATAATAATGAACTCAAATTAATAAAAAAACTGTGCGCACACATCCTGCGGCGCACATCTCCTGCGTGCCAATCTCCTGCTGCGCACATCTCCTGCGGTGCACATCTCCTGCGGCGCACATCTCCTGCGGTGCACTTCTCCTGCGGCGCACATCTCCTGCTGCACACATCTCCTGCGGTGCACATCTCTTGCGGCGCACATCCTGCGGCGCACACCCTGCGTTGCACATAAATGAAACATTTATTTACAAAAAAATCAAAAAATCAAATCAAATTAATAAAAAAACTGCGGCACACATCTCCTGCTGCGCATATCGCCTGCGGCGCACATCTCCTGCTATGTACATCTCCTGCGGCTCACATCTCCTGCATGCACATCTCCTGCGGCGCACATATCCTGCGATGCACATCTCTTGCGGCGCGCACCCTGCGGTGCACATAAATGAAACATTTATTTACAAAAAAATAATAATAATTAACTCAAATTAATAAAAAAACTGTGCGCACAAATCCTGCAGCGCACATCTCCTGCGTGCTAATCTCCTGCGTGCACATCTCCTGCGGTGCACATCTCCTGCTGCGCACATCTCCTGTGGTGCACATCTCCTGTTGCGCACATCTCCTGCGGTGCATATCTCTTGCGGCGCACATCCTGCGTTGCGAACTATGCGTTGCACATAAATAAAACAGTTATTTACAAAAAAAGAAAAAAATCAAATCAAATTAATAAAAAAACTGCGGCACACATCCTGCAGCGCACATCTCCTGCGTGCTAATCTCCTGCGTGCACATCTCCTGCGGTGCACATCTCCTGCGGCGCACATCTCCTGCGGTGCACATCTCCTGCTGCGCACATCTCCTGTGGTGCACATCTCCTGTTGCGCACATCTCCTGCGGTGCATATCTCTTGCGGCGCACATCCTGCGTTGCGAACTATGCATTGCACATAAATAAAACAGTTATTTACAAAAAAAGAAAAAAATCAAATCAAATTAATAAAAAAACTGCGGCACACATCTCCTGCTGCGCATATCGCCTGCTGCGCACATCTCCTGCTATGTACGTCTCCTGCGGCTCACATCTCCTGCATGCACATCTCCTGCAGCGCACATCTCCTGCAGTGAATATCCCAAGTGGTGCACATCTCCTGCTGCGCACGTCTCCTGCGGCACACATCTCCTGCTGCGCACATCTCCTGCGTTGCACATCTCCTAATGCGCACATCTCCGGCGGTGCACATCTCTTGCGGTGCACACCCTGCGGTGCACATAAATGAAACATTTATTTACAAAAAAATATTATTAAATCAAGTTAATAAAAAAAACGTGTGCACACTCCCTGCTGCGCACATCTCCTGCGGCGCACATCTCCTGTGGCGCACATTTCTTGCGGCGCACATCTCTTGCGGTGCACATCTCCTGCTGCGCACATCTCCTGCGGTGCACATCTCCTGCTGCGCACATCTCCTGCGGCGCACATCTCCTGCGGTGCACATCTCCTGCTGCGCACATCTCCTGTGGTGCACATTTCCTGTTGCGCACATCTCCTGCGGTGCATATCTCTTGTGGCGCACATCCTGCGTTGCGAACCCTGCGTTGCACATAAATAAAACAGTTATTTACAAAAAAATTAAAAAATCAAATCAAATTAATAAAAAAACTGCGGCACACATCTCCTGATGCGCATATTGCCTGCGGCGCACATCTCCTGCTATGTACATCTCCTGCGGCTCACATCTCCTGCATGCACATCTCCTGCGGCGCACATCTCCTGCGATGCACATCTCCAGTGGCGCACATCTCCTGCTGCGCATATCGCCTGCGGCGCATATCTCCTGCTATATACATGTCCTGCAGCGCACATTTCCTGTGCACATCTCCTGCAGTGCATATCTCAAGTGGTGCACATCTCCTGCTGCGCACATCTCCTGCTGCGCACATCTCCTGCGTTGTACATCTCCTGCGGTGCACATCTCCTGCTGCCCACATCTCCGGCGGTGCAAATCTCTTGCGACGCACATCCTGCGGCGCACACCCTTCGTTGCACATAAATGAAACATTTATTTACAAAAAAATTATAATAATGAACTCAAATTAATAAAAAAACTGTGCGCACACATCCTGCGGCGCACATCTCCTGCGTGCCAATCTCCTGCTGCGCACATCTCCTGCGGTGCACATCTCCTGCGGCGCACATCTCCTGCGGTGCAATTCTCCTGCGGCGCACATCTCCTGCTGCACACATCTCCTGCGGTGCACATCTCTTGCGGCGCACATCCTGCGGCGCACACCCTGCGTTGCACATAAATGAAACATTTATTTACAAAAAAATCAAAAAATCAAATCAAATTAATAAAAAAACTGCGGCACACATCTCCTGCTGCGCATATCGCCTGCGGCGCACATCTCCTGCTATGTACATCTCCTGCGGCTCACATCTCCTGCATGCACATCTCATGCGGCGCACATATCCTGCGATGCACATCTCCAGTGGCGCACATCTCCGGCGGTGCACATCTCTTGCGGCGCGCACCCTGCGGTGCACATAAATGAAACATTTATTTACAAAAAAATAATAATAATTAACTCAAATTAATAAAAAAACTCTGCGCACAAATCCTGCAGCGCACATCTCCTGCGTGCTAATCTCCTGCGTGCACATCTCCTGCGGTGCACATCTCCTGCTGCGCACATCTCCTGTGGTGCACATCTCCTGTTGCGCACATCTCCTGCGGTGCATATCTCTTGCGGCGCACATCCTGCGTTGCGAACTATGCGTTGCACATAAATAAAACAGTTATTTACAAAAAAAGAAAAAAATCAAATCAACTTAATAAAAAAACTGCGGCACACATCTCCTGCTGCGCATATCGCCTGCGGCGCACATCTCCTGCTATGTACGTCTCCTGCGGCTCACATCTCCTGCATGCACATCTCCTGCAGCGCACATCTCCTGCAGTGAATATCCCAAGTGGTGCACATCTCCTGCTGCGCACGTCTCCTGCGGCACACATCTCCTGCTGCGCACATCTCCTGCGGTGCACATCTCCTAATGCGCACATCTCCGGCGGTGCACATCTCTTGCGGCGCACACCCTGCGGTGTACATAAATGAAACATTTATTTACAAAAAAATATTATTAAATCAAATTAATAAAAAAAACGTGTGCACATACCCTGCTGCGCACATCTCCTGCGGCGCACATCTCCTGTGGCGCACATCTCTTGCGGCGCACATCTCTTGCGTTGCACATCTCCTGCTGCGCACATCTCCTGCTGCGCACATCTCCTGCGGTGCACATCTCCTGCTGCGCACATCTCCTGCGTGCACATCTCTTGCGCCGCACATCTCCTGCGGCGCACATCTCTTGCGGTGCACATCTCCTGCTGCGCACATCTCCTGCAGTGCACATCTCCTGCTGCGCACATCTCCTGTGGTGCACATCTCTTGCGGCGCACATCCTGCTGCGCACACCCTGCGTTGCACATAAATGAAACATTTATTTACAAAAAAATTATAATAATTAACTCAAATTAATAACAAAACTGTGCGCACACATCCTGCGGCGCAAATCTCCTGCTGCGCACATCTCCTGTGTTGCAAAACATGCGATGCACATAAATAAAATAATAAAAAAACTTTGCGCACACATCCTGCGGCGCACATCTCCTGCGGTGCACATCTCCTGCTGCGCACATCTCCTGCGTTGCACATCTCCGCACACATCCTGCGGCGCACATCTCCTGCGGCACTCATCTCCTGCGGCGCATATCTCCTGCGTACACATCTCCTGCGGTGCACATCTCCTGCGGTTTACATCTCCTGCGGTGCACATCTCCTGCTGCGCACATCTCCGGCGGTGCATATCTCTTGCGGCGCACATCCTGCGGCGCACACCCTTCGTTGCACATAAATGAAACATTTATTTACAAAAAAATTATAATAATTAACTCAAATTAATAAAAAAACTGTGCGCACACATCCTGCGGCGCAAATCTCCTGCTGTGCACATCTCCTGCTTTGCACAACATGCGATGCACATAAATAAAATGAATAAAAAAACTGTGCGCACACATCCTGCGGCGCACATCTCCTGCGTGCTAATCTCCTGCGTGCACATCTCCTGCGGTGCACATCTCCTGCGGCGCACATCTCCTGCGGTGCACATCTCCTGCTGCGCACATCTCCTGTGGTGCACATTTCCTGTTGCGCACATCTCCTGCGGTGCATATCTCTTGCGGCGCACATCCTGCGTTGCGAACCCTGCGTTGCACATAAATAAAACAGTTATTTACAAAAAAATTAAAAAATCAAATCAAATTAATAAAAAAACTGCTGCACACATCTCCTGCTGCGCATATCGCCTGCGGCGCACATCTCCTGCTATGTACATCTCCTGCGGCTCACATCTCCTGCATGCACATCTCCTGCGGCGCACATCTCCTGCGATGCACATCTCCAGTGGCGCACATCTCCTGCTATGCATATCGCCTGCGGCGCATATCTCCTGCTATGTACATGTCCTGCAGCGCACATCTCCTGTTGCACTCATCTCCTGCGGTGCACATCTCCTGCGGCGCACATCTCCTGCGGTGCACTTCTCCTGCGACGCACATCTCCTGCTGCACACATCTCCTGCGGTGCACATCTCTTGCGGCGTACATCCTGCGGCGCACACCCTGCGTTGCACATAAATGAAACATTTATTTACAAAAAAATCAAAAAATCAAATCAAATTAATAAAAAAACTGCGGCACACATCTCCTGCTGCGCATATCGCCTGCGGCGCACATCTCCTGCTATGTACATCTCCTGCGGCTCACATCTCCTGCATGCACATCTCCTGCGGCGCACATATCCTGCGATGCACATCTCCAGTGGCGCACATCTCCGGCGGTGCACATCTCTTGCGGCGCGCACCCTGCGGTGCACATAAATGAAACATTTATTTACAAAAAAATAATAATAATTAACTCAAATTAATAAAAAAACTGTGCGCACAAATCCTGCAGCGCACATCTCCTGCGTGCTAATCTCCTGCGTGCACATCTCCTGCGGTGCACATCTCCTGCTGCGCACATCTCCTGTGGTGCACATCTCCTGTTGCGCACATCTCCTGCGGTGCATATCTCTTGCGGCGCACATCCTGCGTTGCGAACTATGCGTTGCACATAAATAAAACAGTTATTTACAAAAAAAGAAAAAAATCAAATCAAATTAATAAAAAAACTAATTAATAAAATCTCTTGCCGCGCACATCTCTTGCGGTGCACATCTCCTGCTGCGCACATCTCCTGCGGCGCACATCTCCTGTGGCGCACATTTCTTGCGGCGCACATCTCTTGCGGTGCACATCTCCTGCTGCGCACATCTCCTGCAGTGCACATCTCCTGCTGCGCACATCTCCTGCGGTGCACATCTCCTGCTGCGCACATCTCCTGCGTACAAATCTCCTGCGGTGCACATCTCCTGCTGCGCACATCTCCTGCAGTGCACAAATCCTGCGGCGCACATCTCCTGCGTGCTAATCTCCTGCGTGCACATCTCCTGCGGTGCACATCTCCTGCGGCGCACATCTCCTGCGGTGCACATCTCCTGCTGCGCACATCTCCTGTGGTGCACATTTCCTGTTGCGCACATCTCCTGTGGTGCATATCTCTTGTGGCGCACATCCTGCGTTGCGAACCCTGCGTTGCACATAAATAAAACAGTTATTTACAAAAAAATTAAAAAATCAAATCAAATTAATAAAAAAACTGCGGCACACATCTCCTGATGCGCATATTGCCTGCGGCGCACATCTCCTGCTATGTACATCTCCTGCGGCTCACATCTCCTGCATGCACATCTCCTGCGGCGCACATCTCCTGCGATGCACATCTCCAGTGGCGCACATCTCCTGCTGCGCATATCGCCTGCGGCGCATATCTCCTGCTATGTACATGTCCTGCAGCGCACATTTCCTGTGCACATCTCCTGCAGTGCATATCTCAAGTGATGCACATCTCCTGCTGCGCACATCTCCTGCGGCGCATATCTCCTGCGTACACATCTCCTGCGGTGCACATCTCCTGCTGCGCACATCTCCTGCGTTGTACATCTCCTGCGGTGCACATCTCCTGCTGCCCACATCTCCGGCGGTGCAAATCTCTTGCGGCGCACATCCTGCGGCGCACACCCTTCGTTGCACATAAATGAAACATTTATTTACAAAAAAATTATAATAATGAACTCAAATTAATAAAAAAACTGTGCTCACACATCCTGCGGCGCACATCTCCTGCGTGCCAATCTCCTGCTGCGCACATCTCCTGCGGTGCACATCTCCTGCGGCGCACATCTCCTGCGGTGCACTTCTCCTGCGGCGCACATCTCCTGCTGCACACATCTCCTGCGGTGCACATCTCTTGCGGCGCACATCCTGCGGCGCACACCCTGCGTTGCACATAAATGAAACATTTATTTACAAAAAAATCAAAAAATCAAATCAAATTAATAAAAAAACTGCGGCACACATCTCCTGCTGCGCATATCGCCTGCGGCGCACATCTCCTGCTATGTACATCTCCTGCGGCTCACATCTCCTGCATGCACATCTCCTGCGGCGCACATATCCTGCCATGCACATCTCCAGTGGCGCACATCTCCGGCGGTGCACATCTCTAGCGGCGCGCACCCTGCGGTGCACATAAATGAAACATTTATTTACAAAAAAATAATAATAATTAACTCAAATTAATAAAAAAACTGTGCGCACAAATCCTGCAGCGCACATCTCCTGCGTGCTAATCTCCTGCGTGCACATCTCCTGCGGTGCACATCTCCTGCTGCGCACATCTCCTGTGGTGCACATCTCCTGTTGCGCACATCTCCTGCGGTGCATATCTCTTGCGGCGCACATCCTGCGTTGCGAACTATGCGTTGCACATAAATAAAACAGTTATTTACAAAAAAAGAAAAAAATCAAATCAAATTAATAAAAAAACTGCGGCACACATCCTGCAGCGCACATCTCCTGCGTGCTAATCTCCTGCGTGCACATCTCCTGCGGTGCACATCTCCTGCGGCGCACATCTCCTGCGGTGCACATCTCCTGCTGCGCACATCTCCTGTGGTGCACATCTCCTGTTGCGCACATCTCCTGCGGTGCATATCTCTTGCGGCGCACATCCTGCGTTGCGAACTATGCGTTGCACATAAATAAAACAGTTATTTACAAAAAAAGAAAAAAATCAAATCAAATTAATAAAAAAACTGCGGCACACATCTCCTGCTGCGCATATCGCCTGCTGCGCACATCTCCTGCTATGTACGTCTCCTGCGGCTCACATCTCCTGCATGCACATCTCCTGCAGCGCACATCTCCTGCAGTGAATATCCCAAGTGGTGCACATCTCCTGCTGCGCACGTCTCCTGCGGCACACATCTCCTGCTGCGCACATCTCCTGCGGTGCACATCTCCTAATGCGCACATCTCCGGCGGTGCACATCTCTTGCGGCGCACACCCTGCGGTGTACATAAATGAAACATTTATTTACAAAAAAATATTATTAAATCAAATTAATAAAAAAAACGTGTGCACATACCCTGCTGCGCACATCTCCTGCGGCGCACATCTCCTGTGGCGCACATCTCTTGCGGCGCACATCTCTTGCGTTGCACATCTCCTGCTGCGCACATCTCCTGCTGCGCACATCTCCTGCGGTGCACATCTCCTGCTGCGCACATCTCCTGCGTGCACATCTCTTGGGCCGCACATCTCCTGCGGCGCACATCTCTTGCGGTGCACATCTCCTGCTGCGCACATCTCCTGCAGTGCACATCTCCTGCTGCGCACATCTCCTGTGGTGCACATCTCTTGCGGCGCACATCCTGCTGCGCACACCCTGCGTTGCACATAAATGAAACATTTATTTACAAAAAAATTATAATAATTAACTCAAATTAATAACAAAACTGTGCGCACACATCCTGCGGCGCAAATCTCCTGCTGCGCACATCTCCTGTGTTGCAAAACATGCGATGCACATAAATAAAATAATAAAAAAACTTTGCGCACACATCCTGCGGCGCACATCTCCTGCGGTGCACATCTCCTGCTGCGCACATCTCCTGCGTTGCACATCTCCGCACACATCCTGCGGCGCACATCTCCTGCGGCACTCATCTCCTGCGGCGCATATCTCCTGCGTACAAATCTCCTGCGGTGCACATCTCCTGCGGCGCACATATCCTGCGATGCACATCTCCAGTGGCGCACATCTCCGGCGGTGCACATCTCTTGCGGCGCGCACCCTGCGGTGCACATAAATGAAACATTTATTTACAAAAAAATAATAATAATTAACTCAAATTAATAAAAAAACTGTGCGCACAAATCCTGCAGCGCACATCTCCTGCGTGCTAATCTCCTGCGTGCACATCTCCTGCGGTGCACATCTCCTGCTGCGCACATCTCCTGTGGTGCACATCTCCTGTTGCGCACATCTCCTGCGGTGCATATCTCTTGCGGCGCACATCCTGCGTTGCGAACTATGCGTTGCACATAAATAAAACAGTTATTTACAAAAAAAGAAAAAAATCAAATCAAATTAATAAAAAAACTAATTAATAAAATCTCTTGCCGCGCACATCTCTTGCGGTGCACATCTCCTGCTGCGCACATCTCCTGCGGCGCACATCTCCTGTGGCGCACATTTCTTGCGGCGCACATCTCTTGCGGTGCACATCTCCTGCTGCGCACATCTCCTGCAGTGCACATCTCCTGCTGCGCACATCTCCTGCGGTGCACATCTCCTGCTGCGCACATCTCCTGCGTACAAATCTCCTGCGGTGCACATCTCCTGCTGCGCACATCTCCTGCAGTGCACAAATCCTGCGGCGCACATCTCCTGCGTGCTAATCTCCTGCGTGCACATCTCCTGCGGTGCACATCTCCTGCGGCGCACATCTCCTGCGGTGCACATCTCCTGCTGCGCACATCTCCTGTGGTGCACATTTCCTGTTGCGCACATCTCCTGTGGTGCATATCTCTTGTGGCGCACATCCTGCGTTGCGAACCCTGCGTTGCACATAAATAAAACAGTTATTTACAAAAAAATTAAAAAATCAAATCAAATTAATAAAAAAACTGCGGCACACATCTCCTGATGCGCATATTGCCTGCGGCGCACATCTCCTGCTATGTACATCTCCTGCGGCTCACATCTCCTGCATGCACATCTCCTGCGGCGCACATCTCCTGCGATGCACATCTCCAGTGGCGCACATCTCCTGCTGCGCATATCGCCTGCGGCGCATATCTCCTGCTATGTACATGTCCTGCAGCGCACATTTCCTGTGCACATCTCCTGCAGTGCATATCTCAAGTGATGCACATCTCCTGCTGCGCACATCTCCTGCGGCGCATATCTCCTGCGTACACATCTCCTGCGGTGCACATCTCCTGCTGCGCACATCTCCTGCGTTGTACATCTCCTGCGGTGCACATCTCCTGCTGCCCACATCTCCGGCGGTGCAAATCTCTTGCGGCGCACATCCTGCGGCGCACACCCTTCGTTGCACATAAATGAAACATTTATTTACAAAAAAATTATAATAATGAACTCAAATTAATAAAAAAACTGTGCGCACACATCCTGCGGCGCACATCTCCTGCGTGCACATCTCCTGCGGTGCACATCTCCTGCGGCGCACATCTCCTGCGGTGCACATCTCCTGCTGCGCACATCTCCTGTGGTGCACATTTCCTGTTGCGCACATCTCCTGTGGTGCATATCTCTTGTGGCGCACATCCTGCGTTGCGAACCCTGCGTTGCACATAAATAAAACAGTTATTTACAAAAAAATTAAAAAATCAAATCAAATTAATAAAAAAACTGCGGCACACATCTCCTGATGCGCATATTGCCTGCGGCGCACATCTCCTGCTATGTACATCTCCTGCGGCTCACATCTCCTGCATGCACATCTCCTGCGGCGCACATCTCCTGCGATGCACATCTCCAGTGGCGCACATCTCCTGCTGCGCATATCGCCTGCGGCGCATATCTCCTGCTATGTACATGTCCTGCAGCGCACATTTCCTGTGCACATCTCCTGCAGTGCATATCTCAAGTGATGCACATCTCCTGCTGCGCACATCTCCTGCGGCGCATATCTCCTGCGTACACATCTCCTGCGGTGCACATCTCCTGCTGCGCACATCTCCTGCGTTGTACATCTCCTGCGGTGCACATCTCCTGCTGCCCACATCTCCGGCGGTGCAAATCTCTTGCGGCGCACATCCTGCGGCGCACACCCTTCGTTGCACATAAATGAAACATTTATTTACAAAAAAATTATAATAATGAACTCAAATTAATAAAAAAACTGTGCGCACACATCCTGCGGCGCACATCTCCTGCGTGCCAATCTCCTGCTGCGCACATCTCCTGCGGTGCACATCTCCTGCGGCGCACATCTCCTGCGGTGCACTTCTCCTGCGGCGCACATCTCCTGCTGCACACATCTCCTGCGGTGCACATCTCTTGCGGCGCACATCCTGCGGCGCACACCCTGCGTTGCACATAAAAGAAACATTTATTTACAAAAAAATCAAAAAATCAAATCAAATTAATAAAAAAACTGCGGCACACATCTCCTGCTGCGCATATCGCCTGCGGCGCACATCTCCTGCTATGTACATCTCCTGCGGCTCACATCTCCTGCATGCACATCTCCTGCGGCGCACATATCCTGCCATGCACATCTCCAGTGGCACACATCTCCGGCGGTGCACATCTCTAGCGGCGCGCACCCTGCGGTGCACATAAATGAAACATTTATTTACAAAAAAATAATAATAATTAACTCAAATTAATAAAAAAACTGTGCGCACAAATCCTGCAGCGCACATCTCCTGCGTGCTAATCTCCTGCGTGCACATCTCCTGCGGTGCACATCTCCTGCTGCGCACATCTCCTGTGGTGCACATCTCCTGTTGCGCACATCTCCTGCGGTGCATATCTCTTGCGGCGCACATCCTGCGTTGCGAACTATGCGTTGCACATAAATAAAACAGTTATTTACAAAAAAAGAAAAAAATCAAATCAAATTAATAAAAAAACTGCGGCACACATCCTGCAGCGCACATCTCCTGCGTGCTAATCTCCTGCGTGCACATCTCCTGCGGTGCACATCTCCTGCGGCGCACATCTCCTGCGGTGCACATCTCCTGCTGCGCACATCTCCTGTGGTGCACATTTCCTGTTGCGCACATCTCCTGCGGTGCATATCTCTTGTGGCGCACATCCTGCGGCGCACACCCTTCGTTGCACATAAATGAAACATTTATTTACAAAAAAATTATAATAATTAACTCAAATTAATAAAAAAACTGTGCGCACACATCCTGCGGCGCAAATCTCCTGCTGTGCACATCTCCTGCTTTGCACAACATGCGATGCACATAAATAAAATTAATAAAAAAACTGTGCGCACACATCCTGCGGCGCACATCTCCTGCGTGCTAATCTCCTGCGTGCACATCTCCTGCGGTGCACATCTCCTGCGGCGCACATCTCCTGCGGTGCACATCTCCTGCTGCGCACATCTCCTGTGGTGCACATTTCCTGTTGCGCACATCTCCTGCGGTGCATATCTCTTGTGGCGCACATCCTGCGTTGCGAACCCTGCGTTGCACATAAATAAAACAGTTATTTACAAAAAAATTAAAAAATCAAATCAAATTAATAAAAAAACTGCGGCACACATCTCCTGATGCGCATATTGCCTGCGGCGCACATCTCCTGCTATGTACATCTCCTGCGGCTCACATCTCCTGCATGCACATCTCCTGCGGCGCACATCTCCTGCGATGCACATCTCCAGTGGCGCACATCTCCTGCTGCGCATATCGCCTGCGGCGCATATCTCCTGCTATGTACATGTCCTGCAGCGCACATTTCCTGTGCACATCTCCTGCAGTGCATATCTCAAGTGATGCACATCTCCTGCTGCGCACATCTCCTGCGGCGCATATCTCCTGCGTACACATCTCCTGCGGTGCACATCTCCTGCTGCGCACATCTCCTGCGTTGTACATCTCCTGCGGTGCACATCTCCTGCTGCCCACATCTCCGGCGGTGCAAATCTCTTGCGGCGCACATCTCCTGCGGCGCACATCTCCTGCGGTGCACTTCTCCTGCGGCGCACATCTCCTGCGGTGCACTTCTCCTGCGGCGCACATCTCCTGCTGCACACATCTCCTGCGGTGCACATCTCCTGCTGCGCACATCTCCTGCGTACAAATCTCCTGCGGTGCAAATCTCCTGCTGCGCACATCTCCTGCAGTGCACACATCCTGCGGCGCACATTTCCTGCGTGCTAATCTCCTGCGTGCACATCTCCTGCGGTGCACATCTCCTGCGGCGCACATCTCCTGCGGTGCACATCTCCTGCTGTGCACATCTCCTGTGGTGCACATTTCCTGTTGCGCACATCTCCTGCGGTGCATATCTCTTGTGGCGCACATCCTGCGTTGCGAACCCTGCGTTGCACATAAATAAAACAGTTATTTACAAAAAAATTAAAAAATCAAATCAAATTAATAAAAAAACTGCGGCACACATCTCCTGATGCGCATATTGCCTGCGGCGCACATCTCCTGCTATGTACATCTCCTGCGGCTCACATCTCCTGCATGCACATCTCCTGCGGCGCACATCTCCTGCGATGCACATCTCCAGTGGCGCACATCTCCTGCTGCGCATATCGCCTGCGGCGCATATCTCCTGCTATATACATGTCCTGCAGCGCACATTTCCTGTGCACATCTCCTGCAGTGCATATCTCAAGTGGTGCACATCTCCTGCTGCGCACATCTCCTGCGGCGCATATCTCCTGCGTACACATCTCCTGCGGTGCATATCTCCTGCTGCGCACATCTCCTGCGTTGTACATCTCCTGTGTTGCAAAACATGCGATGCACATAAATAAAATAATAAAAAAACTTTGCGCACACATCCTGCGGCGCACATCTCCTGCGTGCATATCTCCTGCGGTGCACATCTCCAGTGGCGCACATCTCCAGCTACACAAATCTCCTGCGGTGAAAATCCTGCATCGCACACCCTGCGGTGCACATAAATGAAACATTTATTTACAAAAAATAATAATAATTAACTCAAATTCCTAAAAAAAATGTGCGCACACATCCTGCGGCGCACATCGCCTGCGGCACTCATCTCCTGCGGCGCACATTTCTTGCGGCGCACATCTCTTGCGGTGCACATCTCCTGCTGCGCACATCTCCTGCAGTGCACATCTCCTGCTGCGCACATCTCCTGCGGTGCACATCTCCTGCTGCGCACATCTCCTGCGTACAAATCTCCTGCGGTGCACATCTCCTGCTGCGCACATCTCCTGCGGTGTACATCTCCTGCGGTGCACATCTCCTGCTGCGCACATCTCCTGCAGTGCACACATCCTGCGGCGCACATCTCCTGCGTGCTAATCTCCTGCGTGCACATCTCCTGCGGTGCACATCTCCTGCGGCGCACATCTCCAGCGGTGCATATCTCTTGTGGCGCACATCCTGCGTTGCGAACCCTGCGTTGCACATAAATAAAACAGTTATTTACAAAAAAATTAAAAAATCAAATCAAATTAATTAAAAAACTGCGGCACATATCTCCTGATGCGCATATTGCCTGCGGCGCACATCTCCTGCTATGTACATCTCCTGCGGCTCACATCTCCTGCATGCACATCTCCTGCGGCGCACATCTCCTGCGATGCACATCTCCAGTGGCGCACATCTCCTGCTGCGCATATCGCCTGCGGCGCATATCTCCTGCTATGTACATGTCCTGCAGCGCACATTTCCTGTGCACAACTCCTGCAGTGCATATCTCAAGTGATGCACATCTCCTGCTGCGCACATCTCCTGCGGCGCACATCTCCTGCGTGCCAATCTCCTGCTGCGCACATCTCCTGCGGTGCACATCTCCTGCGGCGCACATCTCCTGCGGTGCACTTCTCCTGCGGCGCACATCTCCTGCTGCACACATCTCCTGCGGTGCACATCTCTTGCGGCGCACATCCTGCGGCGCACACCCTGCGTTGCACATAAATGAAACATTTATTTACAAAAAATTCAAAAAATCAAATCAAATTAATAAAAAAACTGCGGCACACATCTCCTGCTGCGCATATCGCCTGCGGCGCACATCTCCTGCTATGTACATCTCCTGCGGCTCACATCTCCTGCATGCACATCTCCTGCGGCGCACATATCCTGCTGCGCACATCTCCTGCGGCGCATATCTCCTGCGTACACATCTCCTGCGGTGCATATCTCCTGCTGCGCACATCTCCTGCGTTGTACATCTCCTGCGGTGCACATCTCCTGCTGCCCACATCTCCGGCGGTGCAAATCTCTTGCGACGCACATCCTGCGGCGCACACCCTTTGTTGCACATAAATGAAACATTTATTTACAAAAAAATTATAATAATGAACTCAAATTAATAAAAAAACTGTGCGCACACATCCTGCGGCGCACATCTCCTGCGTGCCAATCTCCTGCTGCGCACATCTCCTACGGTGCACATCTCCTGCGGCGCACATCTCCTGAGGTGCAATTCTCCTGCGGCGCACATCTCCTGCTGCACACATCTCCTGCGGTGCACATCTCTTGCGGCGCACATCCTGCGGCGCACACCCTGCGTTGCACATAAATGAAACATTTATTTACAAAAAAATCAAAAAATCAAATCAAATTAATAAAAAAACTGCGGCACACATCTCCTGCTGCGCATATCGCCTGCGGCGCACATCTCCTGCTATGTACATCTCCTGCGGCTCACATCTCCTGCATGCACATCTCATGCGGCGCACATATCCTGCGATGCACATCTCCAGTGAGGCACATCTCCGGCGGTGCACATCTCTTGCGGCGCGCACCCTGCGGTGCACATAAATGAAACATTTATTTACAAAAAAATAATAATAATTAACTCAAATTAATAAAAAAACTGTGCGCACAAATCCTGCAGCGCACATCTCCTGCGTGCTAATCTCCTGCGTGCACATCTCCTGTGGTGCACATCTCCTGTTGCGCACATCTCCTGCGGTGCATATCTCTTGCGGCGCACATCCTGCGTTGCGAACTATGCGTTGCACATAAATAAAACAGTTATTTACAAAAAAAGAAAAAAATAAATCAAATTAATAAAAAAACTGCGGCACACATCCTGCAGCGCACATCTCCTGCGTGCTAATCTCCTGCGTGCACATCTCCTGCGGTGCACATCTCCTGCGGCGCACATCTCCTGCGGTGCACATCTCCTGCTGCGCACATCTCCTGTGGTGCACATCTCCTGTTGCGCACATCTCCTGCGGTGCATATCTCTTGCGGCGCACATCCTGCGTTGCGAACTATGCGTTGCACATAAATAAAACAGTTATTTACAAAAAAAGAAAAAAATCAAATCAAATTAATAAAAAAACTGCGGCACACATCTCCTGCTGCGCATATCGCCTGCTGCGCACATCTCCTGCTATGTACGTCTCCTGCGGCTCACATCTCCTGCATGCACATCTCCTGCAGCGCACATCTCCTGCAGTGAATATCCCAAGTGGTGCACATCTCCTGCTGCGCACGTCTCCTGCGGCACACATCTCCTGCTGCGCACATCTCCTGCGGTGCACATCTCCTAATGCGCACATCTCCGGCGGTGCACATCTCTTGCGGCGCACACCCTGCGGTGTACATAAATGAAACATTTATTTACAAAAAAATATTATTAAATCAAATTAATAAAAAAAACGTGTGCACATACCCTGCTGCGCACATCTCCTGCGGCGCACATCTCCTGTGGCGCACATCTCTTGCGGCGCACATCTCTTGCGTTGCACATCTCCTGCTGCGCACATCTCCTGCTGCGCACATCTCCTGCGGTGCACATCTCCTGCTGCGCACATCTCCTGCGTGCACATCTCTTGCGCCGCACATCTCCTGCGGCGCACATCTCTTGCGGTGCACATCTCCTGCTGCGCACATCTCCTGCAGTGCACATCTCCTGCTGCGCACATCTCCTGTGGTGCACATCTCTTGCGGCGCACATCCTGCTGCGCACACCCTGCGTTGCACATAAATGAAACATTTATTTACAAAAAAATTATAATAATTAACTCAAATTAATAACAAAACTGTGCGCACACATCCTGCGGCGCAAATCTCCTGCTGCGCACATCTCCTGTGTTGCAAAACATGCGATGCACATAAATAAAATAATAAAAAAACTTTGCGCACACATCCTGCGGCGCACATCTCCTGCGGTGCACATCTCCTGCTGCGCACATCTCCTGCGTTGCACATCTCCGCACACATCCTGCGGCGCACATCTCCTGCGGCACTCATCTCCTGCGGCGCATATCTCCTGCGTACAAATCTCCTGCGGTGCACATCTCCTGCGGTTTACATCTCCTGCGGTGCACATCTCCTGCTGCGCACATCTCCGGCGGTGCATATCTCTTGCGGCGCACATCCTGCGGCGCACACCCTTCGTTGCACATAAATGAAACATTTATTTACAAAAAAATTATAATAATTAACTCAAATTAATAAAAAAACTGTGCGCACACATCCTGCGGCGCAAATCTCCTGCTGTGCACATCTCCTGCTTTGCACAACATGCGATGCACATAAATAAAATTAATAAAAAAACTGTGCGCACACATCCTGCGGCGCACATCTCCTGCGTGCTAATCTCCTGCGTGCACATCTCCTGCGGTGCACATCTCCTGCGGCGCACATCTCCTGCGGTGCACATCTCCTGCTGCGCACATCTCCTGTGGTGCACATTTCCTGTTGCGCACATCTCCTGCGGTGCATATCTCTTGTGGCGCACATCCTGTGTTGCGAACCCTGCGTTGCACATAAATAAAACAGTTATTTACAAAAAAATTAAAAAATCAAATCAAATTAATAAAAAAACTGCGGCACACATCTCCTGATGCGCATATTGCCTGCGGCGCACATCTCCTGCTATGTACATCTCCTGCGGCTCACATCTCCTGCATGCACATCTCCTGCGGCGCACATCTCCTGCGATGCACATCTCCAGTGGCGCACATCTCCTGCTGCGCATATCGCCTGCGGCGCATATCTCCTGCTATGTACATGTCCTGCAGCGCACATTTCCTGTGCACATCTCCTGCAGTGCATATCTCAAGTGATGCACATCTCCTGCTGCGCACATCTCCTGCGGCGCATATCTCCTGCGTACACATCTCCTGCGGTGCACATCTCCTGCTGCGCACATCTCCTGCGTTGTACATCTCCTGCGGTGCACATCTCCTGCTGCCCACATCTCCGGCGGTGCAAATCTCTTGCGGCGCACATCCTGCGGCGCACACCCTTCGTTGCACATAAATGAAACATTTATTTACAAAAAAATTATAATAATGAACTCAAATTAATAAAAAAACTGTGCGCACACATCCTGCGGCGCACATCTCCTGCGGCGCACATCTCCTGCGGTGCACTTCTCCTGCGGCGCACATCTCCTGCGGTGCACTTCTCCTGCGGCGCACATCTCCTGCTGCACACATCTCCTGCGGTGCACATCTCCTGCTGCGCACATCTCCTGCGTACAAATCTCCTGCGGTGCAAATCTCCTGCTGCGCACATCTCCTGCAGTGCACACATCCTGCGGCGCACATTTCCTGCGTGCTAATCTCCTGCGTGCACATCTCCTGCGGTGCACATCTCCTGCGGCGCACATCTCCTGCGGTGCACATCTCCTGCTGTGCACATCTCCTGTGGTGCACATTTCCTGTTGCGCACATCTCCTGCGGTGCATATCTCTTGTGGCGCACATCCTGCGTTGCGAACCCTGCGTTGCACATAAATAAAACAGTTATTTACAAAAAAATTAAAAAATCAAATCAAATTAATAAAAAAACTGCGGCACACATCTCCTGATGCGCATATTGCCTGCGGCGCACATCTCCTGCTATGTACATCTCCTGCGGCTCACATCTCCTGCATGCACATCTCCTGCGGCGCACATCTCCTGCGATGCACATCTCCAGTGGCGCACATCTCCTGCTGCGCATATCGCCTGCGGCGCATATCTCCTGCTATATACATGTCCTGCAGCGCACATTTCCTGTGCACATCTCCTGCAGTGCATATCTCAAGTGGTGCACATCTCCTGCTGCGCACATCTCCTGCGGCGCATATCTCCTGCGTACACATCTCCTGCGGTGCATATCTCCTGCTGCGCACATCTCCTGCGTTGTACATCTCCTGTGTTGCAAAACATGCGATGCACATAAATAAAATAATAAAAAAACTTTGCGCACACATCCTGCGGCGCACATCTCCTGCGTGCATATCTCCTGCGGTGCACATCTCCAGTGGCGCACATCTCCAGCTACACAAATCTCCTGCGGTGAAAATCCTGCATCGCACACCCTGCGGTGCACATAAATGAAACATTTATTTACAAAAAATAATAATAATTAACTCAAATTCCTAAAAAAAATGTGCGCACACATCCTGCGGCGCACATCGCCTGCGGCACTCATCTCCTGCGGCGCACATTTCTTGCGGCGCACATCTCTTGCGGTGCACATCTCCTGCTGCGCACATCTCCTGTGGTGCACATCTCCTGTTGCGCACATCTCCTGCGGTGCATATCTCTTGCGGCGCACATCCTGCGTTGCGAACTATGCGTTGCACATAAATAAAACAGTTATTTACAAAAAAAGAAAAAAATCAAATCAAATTAATAAAAAAACTAATTAATAAAATCTCTTGCCGCGCACATCTCTTGCGGTGCACATCTCCTGCTGCGCACATCTCCTGCGGCGCACATCTCCTGTGGCGCACATTTCTTGCGGCGCACATCTCTTGCGGTGCACATCTCCTGCTGCGCACATCTCCTGCAGTGCACATCTCCTGCTGCGCACATCTCCTGCGGTGCATATCTCCTGCTGCGCACATCTCCTGCGTACAAATCTCCTGCGGTGCACATCTCCTGCTGCGCACATCTCCTGCAGTGCACAAATCCTGCGGCGCACATCTCCTGCGTGCTAATCTCCTGCGTGCACATCTCCTGCGGTGCACATCTCCTGCGGCGCACATCTCCTGCGGTGCACATCTCCTGCTGCGCACATCTCCTGTGGTGCACATTTCCTGTTGCGCACATCTCCTGTGGTGCATATCTCTTGTGGCGCACATCCTGCGTTGCGAACCCTGCGTTGCACATAAATAAAACAGTTATTTACAAAAAAATTAAAAAATCAAATCAAATTAATAAAAAAACTGCGGCACACATCTCCTGATGCGCATATTGCCTGCGGCGCACATCTCCTGCTATGTACATCTCCTGCGGCTCACATCTCCTGCATGCACATCTCCTGCGGCGCACATCTCCTGCGATGCACATCTCCAGTGGCGCACATCTCCTGCTGCGCATATCGCCTGCGGCGCATATCTCCTGCTATGTACATGTCCTGCAGCGCACATTTCCTGTGCACATCTCCTGCAGTGCATATCTCAAGTGATGCACATCTCCTGCTGCGCACATCTCCTGCGGCGCATATCTCCTGCGTACACATCTCCTGCGGTGCACATCTCCTGCTGCGCACATCTCCTGCGTTGTACATCTCCTGCGGTGCACATCTCCTGCTGCCCACATCTCCGGCGGTGCAAATCTCTTGCGGCGCACATCCTGCGGCGCACACCCTTCGTTGCACATAAATGAAACATTTATTTACAAAAAAATTATAATAATGAACTCAAATTAATAAAAAAACTGTGCGCACACATCCTGCGGCGCACATCTCCTGCGTGCACATCTCCTGCGGTGCACATCTCCTGCGGCGCACATCTCCTGCGGTGCACATCTCCTGCTGCGCACATCTCCTGTGGTGCACATTTCCTGTTGCGCACATCTCCTGTGGTGCATATCTCTTGTGGCGCACATCCTGCGTTGCGAACCCTGCGTTGCACATAAATAAAACAGTTATTTACAAAAAAATTAAAAAATCAAATCAAATTAATAAAAAAACTGCGGCACACATCTCCTGATGCGCATATTGCCTGCGGCGCACATCTCCTGCTATGTACATCTCCTGCGGCTCACATCTCCTGCATGCACATCTCCTGCGGCGCACATCTCCTGCGATGCACATCTCCAGTGGCGCACATCTCCTGCTGCGCATATCGCCTGCGGCGCATATCTCCTGCTATGTACATGTCCTGCAGCGCACATTTCCTGTGCACATCTCCTGCAGTGCATATCTCAAGTGATGCACATCTCCTGCTGCGCACATCTCCTGCGGCGCATATCTCCTGCGTACACATCTCCTGCGGTGCACATCTCCTGCTGCGCACATCTCCTGCGTTGTACATCTCCTGCGGTGCACATCTCCTGCTGCCCACATCTCCGGCGGTGCAAATCTCTTGCGGCGCACATCCTGCGGCGCACACCCTTCGTTGCACATAAATGAAACATTTATTTACAAAAAAATTATAATAATGAACTCAAATTAATAAAAAAACTGTGCGCACACATCCTGCGGCGCACATCTCCTGCGTGCCAATCTCCTGCTGCGCACATCTCCTGCGGTGCACATCTCCTGCGGCGCACATCTCCTGCGGTGCACTTCTCCTGCGGCGCACATCTCCTGCTGCACACATCTCCTGCGGTGCACATCTCTTGCGGCGCACATCCTGCGGCGCACACCCTGCGTTGCACATAAAAGAAACATTTATTTACAAAAAAATCAAAAAATCAAATCAAATTAATAAAAAAACTGCGGCACACATCTCCTGCTGCGCATATCGCCTGCGGCGCACATCTCCTGCTATGTACATCTCCTGCGGCTCACATCTCCTGCATGCACATCTCCTGCGGCGCACATATCCTGCCATGCACATCTCCAGTGGCACACATCTCCGGCGGTGCACATCTCTAGCGGCGCGCACCCTGCGGTGCACATAAATGAAACATTTATTTACAAAAAAATAATAATAATTAACTCAAATTAATAAAAAAACTGTGCGCACAAATCCTGCAGCGCACATCTCCTGCGTGCTAATCTCCTGCGTGCACATCTCCTGCGGTGCACATCTCCTGCTGCGCACATCTCCTGTGGTGCACATCTCCTGTTGCGCACATCTCCTGCGGTGCATATCTCTTGCGGCGCACATCCTGCGTTGCGAACTATGCGTTGCACATAAATAAAACAGTTATTTACAAAAAAAGAAAAAAATCAAATCAAATTAATAAAAAAACTGCGGCACACATCCTGCAGCGCACATCTCCTGCGTGCTAATCTCCTGCGTGCACATCTCCTGCGGTGCACATCTCCTGCGGCGCACATCTCCTGCGGTGCACATCTCCTGCTGCGCACATCTCCTGTGGTGCACATTTCCTGTTGCGCACATCTCCTGCGGTGCATATCTCTTGTGGCGCACATCCTGCGGCGCACACCCTTCGTTGCACATAAATGAAACATTTATTTACAAAAAAATTATAATAATTAACTCAAATTAATAAAAAAACTGTGCGCACACATCCTGCGGCGCAAATCTCCTGCTGTGCACATCTCCTGCTTTGCACAACATGCGATGCACATAAATAAAATTAATAAAAAAACTGTGCGCACACATCCTGCGGCGCACATCTCCTGCGTGCTAATCTCCTGCGTGCACATCTCCTGCGGTGCACATCTCCTGCGGCGCACATCTCCTGCGGTGCACATCTCCTGCTGCGCACATCTCCTGTGGTGCACATTTCCTGTTGCGCACATCTCCTGCGGTGCATATCTCTTGTGGCGCACATCCTGCGTTGCGAACCCTGCGTTGCACATAAATAAAACAGTTATTTACAAAAAAATTAAAAAATCAAATCAAATTAATAAAAAAACTGCGGCACACATCTCCTGATGCGCATATTGCCTGCGGCGCACATCTCCTGCTATGTACATCTCCTGCGGCTCACATCTCCTGCATGCACATCTCCTGCGGCGCACATCTCCTGCGATGCACATCTCCAGTGGCGCACATCTCCTGCTGCGCATATCGCCTGCGGCGCATATCTCCTGCTATGTACATGTCCTGCAGCGCACATTTCCTGTGCACATCTCCTGCAGTGCATATCTCAAGTGATGCACATCTCCTGCTGCGCACATCTCCTGCGGCGCATATCTCCTGCGTACACATCTCCTGCGGTGCACATCTCCTGCTGCGCACATCTCCTGCGTTGTACATCTCCTGCGGTGCACATCTCCTGCTGCCCACATCTCCGGCGGTGCAAATCTCTTGCGGCGCACATCTCCTGCGGCGCACATCTCCTGCGGTGCACTTCTCCTGCGGCGCACATCTCCTGCGGTGCACTTCTCCTGCGGCGCACATCTCCTGCTGCACACATCTCCTGCGGTGCACATCTCCTGCTGCGCACATCTCCTGCGTACAAATCTCCTGCGGTGCAAATCTCCTGCTGCGCACATCTCCTGCAGTGCACACATCCTGCGGCGCACATTTCCTGCGTGCTAATCTCCTGCGTGCACATCTCCTGCGGTGCACATCTCCTGCGGCGCACATCTCCTGCGGTGCACATCTCCTGCTGTGCACATCTCCTGTGGTGCACATTTCCTGTTGCGCACATCTCCTGCGGTGCATATCTCTTGTGGCGCACATCCTGCGTTGCGAACCCTGCGTTGCACATAAATAAAACAGTTATTTACAAAAAAATTAAAAAATCAAATCAAATTAATAAAAAAACTGCGGCACACATCTCCTGATGCGCATATTGCCTGCGGCGCACATCTCCTGCTATGTACATCTCCTGCGGCTCACATCTCCTGCATGCACATCTCCTGCGGCGCACATCTCCTGCGATGCACATCTCCAGTGGCGCACATCTCCTGCTGCGCATATCGCCTGCGGCGCATATCTCCTGCTATATACATGTCCTGCAGCGCACATTTCCTGTGCACATCTCCTGCAGTGCATATCTCAAGTGGTGCACATCTCCTGCTGCGCACATCTCCTGCGGCGCATATCTCCTGCGTACACATCTCCTGCGGTGCATATCTCCTGCTGCGCACATCTCCTGCGTTGTACATCTCCTGTGTTGCAAAACATGCGATGCACATAAATAAAATAATAAAAAAACTTTGCGCACACATCCTGCGGCGCACATCTCCTGCGTGCATATCTCCTGCGGTGCACATCTCCAGTGGCGCACATCTCCAGCTACACAAATCTCCTGCGGTGAAAATCCTGCATCGCACACCCTGCGGTGCACATAAATGAAACATTTATTTACAAAAAATAATAATAATTAACTCAAATTCCTAAAAAAAATGTGCGCACACATCCTGCGGCGCACATCGCCTGCGGCACTCATCTCCTGCGGCGCACATTTCTTGCGGCGCACATCTCTTGCGGTGCACATCTCCTGCTGCGCACATCTCCTGCAGTGCACATCTCCTGCTGCGCACATCTCCTGCGGTGCACATCTCCTGCTGCGCACATCTCCTGCGTACAAATCTCCTGCGGTGCACATCTCCTGCTGCGCACATCTCCTGCGGTGTACATCTCCTGCGGTGCACATCTCCTGCTGCGCACATCTCCTGCAGTGCACACATCCTGCGGCGCACATCTCCTGCGTGCTAATCTCCTGCGTGCACATCTCCTGCGGTGCACATCTCCTGCGGCGCACATCTCCAGCGGTGCATATCTCTTGTGGCGCACATCCTGCGTTGCGAACCCTGCGTTGCACATAAATAAAACAGTTATTTACAAAAAAATTAAAAAATCAAATCAAATTAATTAAAAAACTGCGGCACATATCTCCTGATGCGCATATTGCCTGCGGCGCACATCTCCTGCTATGTACATCTCCTGCGGCTCACATCTCCTGCATGCACATCTCCTGCGGCGCACATCTCCTGCGATGCACATCTCCAGTGGCGCACATCTCCTGCTGCGCATATCGCCTGCGGCGCATATCTCCTGCTATGTACATGTCCTGCAGCGCACATTTCCTGTGCACAACTCCTGCAGTGCATATCTCAAGTGATGCACATCTCCTGCTGCGCACATCTCCTGCGGCGCACATCTCCTGCGTGCCAATCTCCTGCTGCGCACATCTCCTGCGGTGCACATCTCCTGCGGCGCACATCTCCTGCGGTGCACTTCTCCTGCGGCGCACATCTCCTGCTGCACACATCTCCTGCGGTGCACATCTCTTGCGGCGCACATCCTGCGGCGCACACCCTGCGTTGCACATAAATGAAACATTTATTTACAAAAAATTCAAAAAATCAAATCAAATTAATAAAAAAACTGCGGCACACATCTCCTGCTGCGCATATCGCCTGCGGCGCACATCTCCTGCTATGTACATCTCCTGCGGCTCACATCTCCTGCATGCACATCTCCTGCGGCGCACATATCCTGCTGCGCACATCTCCTGCGGCGCATATCTCCTGCGTACACATCTCCTGCGGTGCATATCTCCTGCTGCGCACATCTCCTGCGTTGTACATCTCCTGCGGTGCACATCTCCTGCTGCCCACATCTCCGGCGGTGCAAATCTCTTGCGACGCACATCCTGCGGCGCACACCCTTTGTTGCACATAAATGAAACATTTATTTACAAAAAAATTATAATAATGAACTCAAATTAATAAAAAAACTGTGCGCACACATCCTGCGGCGCACATCTCCTGCGTGCCAATCTCCTGCTGCGCACATCTCCTACGGTGCACATCTCCTGCGGCGCACATCTCCTGCGGTGCAATTCTCCTGCGGCGCACATCTCCTGCTGCACACATCTCCTGCGGTGCACATCTCTTGCGGCGCACATCCTGCGGCGCACACCCTGCGTTGCACATAAATGAAACATTTATTTACAAAAAAATCAAAAAATCAAATCAAATTAATAAAAAAACTGCGGCACACATCTCCTGCTGCGCATATCGCCTGCGGCGCACATCTCCTGCTATGTACATCTCCTGCGGCTCACATCTCCTGCATGCACATCTCATGCGGCGCACATATCCTGCGATGCACATCTCCAGTGGCGCACATCTCCGGCGGTGCACATCTCTTGCGGCGCGCACCCTGCGGTGCACATAAATGAAACATTTATTTACAAAAAAATAATAATAATTAACTCAAATTAATAAAAAAACTGTGCGCACAAATCCTGCAGCGCACATCTCCTGCGTGCTAATCTCCTGCGTGCACATCTCCTGTGGTGCACATCTCCTGTTGCGCACATCTCCTGCGGTGCATATCTCTTGCGGCGCACATCCTGCGTTGCGAACTATGCGTTGCACATAAATAAAACAGTTATTTACAAAAAAAGAAAAAAATCAAATCAAATTAATAAAAAAACTGCGGCACACATCCTGCAGCGCACATCTCCTGCGTGCTAATCTCCTGCGTGCACATCTCCTGCGGTGCACATCTCCTGCGGCGCACATCTCCTGCGGTGCACATCTCCTGCTGCGCACATCTCCTGTGGTGCACATCTCCTGTTGCGCACATCTCCTGCGGTGCATATCTCTTGCGGCGCACATCCTGCGTTGCGAACTATGCGTTGCACATAAATAAAACAGTTATTTACAAAAAAAGAAAAAAATCAAATCAAATTAATAAAAAAACTGCGGCACACATCTCCTGCTGCGCATATCGCCTGCTGCGCACATCTCCTGCTATGTACGTCTCCTGCGGCTCACATCTCCTGCATGCACATCTCCTGCAGCGCACATCTCCTGCAGTGAATATCCCAAGTGGTGCACATCTCCTGCTGCGCACGTCTCCTGCGGCACACATCTCCTGCTGCGCACATCTCCTGCGGTGCACATCTCCTAATGCGCACATCTCCGGCGGTGCACATCTCTTGCGGCGCACACCCTGCGGTGTACATAAATGAAACATTTATTTACAAAAAAATATTATTAAATCAAATTAATAAAAAAAACGTGTGCACATACCCTGCTGCGCACATCTCCTGCGGCGCACATCTCCTGTGGCGCACATCTCTTGCGGCGCACATCTCTTGCGTTGCACATCTCCTGCTGCGCACATCTCCTGCTGCGCACATCTCCTGCGGTGCACATCTCCTGCTGCGCACATCTCCTGCGTGCACATCTCTTGCGCCGCACATCTCCTGCGGCGCACATCTCTTGCGGTGCACATCTCCTGCTGCGCACATCTCCTGCAGTGCACATCTCCTGCTGCGCACATCTCCTGTGGTGCACATCTCTTGCGGCGCACATCCTGCTGCGCACACCCTGCGTTGCACATAAATGAAACATTTATTTACAAAAAAATTATAATAATTAACTCAAATTAATAACAAAACTGTGCGCACACATCCTGCGGCGCAAATCTCCTGCTGCGCACATCTCCTGTGTTGCAAAACATGCGATGCACATAAATAAAATAATAAAAAAACTTTGCGCACACATCCTGCGGCGCACATCTCCTGCGGTGCACATCTCCTGCTGCGCACATCTCCTGCGTTGCACATCTCCGCACACATCCTGCGGCGCACATCTCCTGCGGCACTCATCTCCTGCGGCGCATATCTCCTGCGTACAAATCTCCTGCGGTGCACATCTCCTGCGGTTTACATCTCCTGCGGTGCACATCTCCTGCTGCGCACATCTCCGGCGGTGCATATCTCTTGCGGCGCACATCCTGCGGCGCACACCCTTCGTTGCACATAAATGAAACATTTATTTACAAAAAAATTATAATAATTAACTCAAATTAATAAAAAAACTGTGCGCACACATCCTGCGGCGCAAATCTCCTGCTGTGCACATCTCCTGCTTTGCACAACATGCGATGCACATAAATAAAATTAATAAAAAAACTGTGCGCACACATCCTGCGGCGCACATCTCCTGCGTGCTAATCTCCTGCGTGCACATCTCCTGCGGTGCACATCTCCTGCGGCGCACATCTCCTGCGGTGCACATCTCCTGCTGCGCACATCTCCTGTGGTGCACATTTCCTGTTGCGCACATCTCCTGCGGTGCATATCTCTTGTGGCGCACATCCTGCGTTGCGAACCCTGCGTTGCACATAAATAAAACAGTTATTTACAAAAAAATTAAAAAATCAAATCAAATTAATAAAAAAACTGCGGCACACATCTCCTGATGCGCATATTGCCTGCGGCGCACATCTCCTGCTATGTACATCTCCTGCGGCTCACATCTCCTGCATGCACATCTCCTGCGGCGCACATCTCCTGCGATGCACATCTCCAGTGGCGCACATCTCCTGCTGCGCATATCGCCTGCGGCGCATATCTCCTGCTATGTACATGTCCTGCAGCGCACATTTCCTGTGCACATCTCCTGCAGTGCATATCTCAAGTGATGCACATCTCCTGCTGCGCACATCTCCTGCGGCGCATATCTCCTGCGTACACATCTCCTGCGGTGCACATCTCCTGCTGCGCACATCTCCTGCGTTGTACATCTCCTGCGGTGCACATCTCCTGCTGCCCACATCTCCGGCGGTGCAAATCTCTTGCGGCGCACATCCTGCGGCGCACACCCTTCGTTGCACATAAATGAAACATTTATTTACAAAAAAATTATAATAATGAACTCAAATTAATAAAAAAACTGTGCGCACACATCCTGCGGCGCACATCTCCTGCGGCGCACATCTCCTGCGGTGCACTTCTCCTGCGGCGCACATCTCCTGCGGTGCACTTCTCCTGCGGCGCACATCTCCTGCTGCACACATCTCCTGCGGTGCACATCTCCTGCTGCGCACATCTCCTGCGTACAAATCTCCTGCGGTGCAAATCTCCTGCTGCGCACATCTCCTGCAGTGCACACATCCTGCGGCGCACATTTCCTGCGTGCTAATCTCCTGCGTGCACATCTCCTGCGGTGCACATCTCCTGCGGCGCACATCTCCTGCGGTGCACATCTCCTGCTGTGCACATCTCCTGTGGTGCACATTTCCTGTTGCGCACATCTCCTGCGGTGCATATCTCTTGTGGCGCACATCCTGCGTTGCGAACCCTGCGTTGCACATAAATAAAACAGTTATTTACAAAAAAATTAAAAAATCAAATCAAATTAATAAAAAAACTGCGGCACACATCTCCTGATGCGCATATTGCCTGCGGCGCACATCTCCTGCTATGTACATCTCCTGCGGCTCACATCTCCTGCATGCACATCTCCTGCGGCGCACATCTCCTGCGATGCACATCTCCAGTGGCGCACATCTCCTGCTGCGCATATCGCCTGCGGCGCATATCTCCTGCTATATACATGTCCTGCAGCGCACATTTCCTGTGCACATCTCCTGCAGTGCATATCTCAAGTGGTGCACATCTCCTGCTGCGCACATCTCCTGCGGCGCATATCTCCTGCGTACACATCTCCTGCGGTGCATATCTCCTGCTGCGCACATCTCCTGCGTTGTACATCTCCTGTGTTGCAAAACATGCGATGCACATAAATAAAATAATAAAAAAACTTTGCGCACACATCCTGCGGCGCACATCTCCTGCGTGCATATCTCCTGCGGTGCACATCTCCAGTGGCGCACATCTCCAGCTACACAAATCTCCTGCGGTGAAAATCCTGCATCGCACACCCTGCGGTGCACATAAATGAAACATTTATTTACAAAAAATAATAATAATTAACTCAAATTCCTAAAAAAAATGTGCGCACACATCCTGCGGCGCACATCGCCTGCGGCACTCATCTCCTGCGGCGCACATTTCTTGCGGCGCACATCTCTTGCGGTGCACATCTCCTGCTGCGCACATCTCCTGCAGTGCACATCTCCTGCTGCGCACATCTCCTGCGGTGCACATCTCCTGCTGCGCACATCTCCTGCGTACAAATCTCCTGCGGTGCACATCTCCTGCTGCGCACATCTCCTGCGGTGTACATGTCCTGCGGTGCACATCTCCTGCTGCGCACATCTCCTGCAGTGCACACATCCTGCGGCGCACATCTCCTGCGTGCTAATCTCCTGCGTGCACATCTCCTGCGGTGCACATCTCCTGCTGCACACATCTCCTGCGGTGCACATCTCTTGCGGCGCACATCCTGCGGCGCACACCCTGCGTTGCACATAAATGAAACATTTATTTACAAAAAATTCAAAAAATCAAATCAAATTAATAAAAAAACTGCGGCACACATCTCCTGCTGCGCATATCGCCTGCGGCGCACATCTCCTGCTATGTACATCTCCTGCGGCTCACATCTCCTGCATGCACATCTCCTGCGGCGCACATATCCTGCGATGCACATCTCCAGTGGCGCACATCTCCGGCGGTGCACATCTCTTGCGGCGCGCACCCTGCGGTGCACATAAATGAAACATTTATTTACAAAAAAATAATAATAATTAACTCAAAATAATAAAAAAACTGTGCGCACAAATCCTGCAGCGCACATCTCCTGCGTGCTAATCTCCTGCGTGCACATCTCCTGCGGTGCACATCTCCTGCTGCGCACATCTCCTGTGGTGCACATCTCCTGTTGCGCACATCTCCTGCGGTGCATATCTCTTGCGGCGCACATCCTGCGTTGCGAACTATGCGTTGCACATAAATAAAACAGTTATTTACAAAAAAAGAAAAAAATCAAATCAAATTAATAAAAAAACTGCGGCACACATCTCCTGCTGCGCATATCGCCTGCTGCGCACATCTCCTGCTATGTACGTCTCCTGCGGCTCACATCTCCTGCATGCACATCTCCTGCAGCGCACATCTCCTGCAGTGAATATCCCAAGTGGTGCACATCTCCTGCTGCGCACGTCTCCTGCGGCACACATCTCCTGCTGCGCACATCTCCTGCGGTGCACATCTCCTAATGCGCACATCTCCGGCGGTGCACATCTCTTGCGGCGCACACCCTGCGGTGCACATAAATGAAACATTTATTTACAAAAAAATATTATTAAATCAAGTTAATAAAAAAAACGTGTGCACACACCCTGCTGCGCACATCTCCTGCGGCGCACATCTCCTGTGGCGCACATTTCTTGCGGCGCACATCTCTTGCGGTGCACATCTCCTGCTGCGCACATCTCCTGCGGTGCACATCTCCTGCTGCGCACATCTCCTGCGGTGCACATCTCCTGCTGCGCACATCTCCTGCGTACAAATCTCCTGCGGTGCAAATCTCCTGCTGCGCACATCTCCTGCGGTGCACATCTCCTGCTGCGCACATCTCCTGTGGTGCACATTTCCTGTTGCGCACATCTCCTGCGGTGCATATCTCTTGTGGCGCACATCCTGCGTTGCGAACCCTGCGTTGCACATAAATAAAACAGTTATTTACAAAAAAATTAAAAAATCAAATCAAATTAATAAAAAAACTGCGGCACACATCTCCTGATGCGCATATTGCCTGCGGCGCACATCTCCTGCTATGTACATCTCCTGCGGCTCACATCTCCTGCATGCACATCTCCTGCGGCGCACATCTCCTGCGATGCACATCTCCAGTGGCGCACATCTCCTGCTGCGCATATCGCCTGCGGCGCATATCTCCTGCTATATACATGTCCTGCAGCGCACATTTCCTGTGCACATCTCCTGCAGTGCATATCTCAAGTGGTGCACATCTCCTGCTGCGCACATCTCCTGCGGCGCATATCTCCTGCGTACACATCTCCTGCGGTGCATATCTCCTGCTGCGCACATCTCCTGCGTTGTACATCTCCTGCGGTGCACATCTCCTGCTGCCCACATCTCCGGCGGTGCAAATCTCTTGCGACGCACATCCTGCGGCGCACACCCTTTGTTGCACATAAATGAAACATTTATTTACAAAAAAATTATAATAATGAACTCAAATTAATAAAAAAACTGTGCGCACACATCCTGCGGCGCACATCTCCTGCGTGCCAATCTCCTGCTGCGCACATCTCCTACGGTGCACATCTCCTGCGGCGCACATCTCCTGCGGTGCAATTCTCCTGCGGCGCACATCTCCTGCTGCACACATCTCCTGCGGTGCACATCTCTTGCGGCGCACATCCTGCGGCGCACACCCTGCGTTGCACATAAATGAAACATTTATTTACAAAAAAATCAAAAAATCAAATCAAATTAATAAAAAAACTGCGGCACACATCTCCTGCTGCGCATATCGCCTGCGGCGCACATCTCCTGCTATGTACATCTCCTGCGGCTCACATCTCCTGCATGCACATCTCATGCGGCGCACATATCCTGCGATGCACATCTCCAGTGGCGCACATCTCCGGCGGTGCACATCTCTTGCGGCGCGCACCCTGCGGTGCACATAAATGAAACATTTATTTACAAAAAAATAATAATAATTAACTCAAATTAATAAAAAAACTGTGCGCACAAATCCTGCAGCGCACATCTCCTGCGTGCTAATCTCCTGCGTGCACATCTCATGCGGTGCACATCTCCTGCTGCGCACATCTCCTGTGGTGCACATCTCCTGTTGCGCACATCTCCTGCGGTGCATATCTCTTGCGGCGCACATCCTGCGTTGCGAACTATGCGTTGCACATAAATAAAACCGTTATTTACAAAAAAAGAAAAAAATCAAATCAAATTAATAAAAAAACTGCGGCACACATCTCCTGCTGCGCATATCGCCTGCGGCGCACATCTCCTGCTATGTACGTCTCCTGCGGCTCACATCTCCTGCATGCACATCTCCTGCAGCGCACATCTCCTGCAGTGAATATCCCAAGTGGTGCACATCTCCTGCTGCGCACGTCTCCTGCGGCACACATCTCCTGCTGCGCACATCTCCTGCGGTGCACATCTCCTAATGCGCACATCTCCGGCGGTGCACATCTCTTGCGGCGCACACCCTGCGGTGTACATAAATGAAACATTTATTTACAAAAAAATATTATTAAATCAAATTAATAAAAAAAACGTGTGCACACACCCTGCTGCGCACATCTCCTGCGGCGCACATCTCCTGCGGCGCACATCTCTTGCGGCGCACATCTCTTGCGTTGCACATCTCCTGCTGCGCACATCTCCTGCTGCGCACATCTCCTGCGGTGCACATCTCCTGCTGCGCACATCTCCTGCGTGCACATCTCTTGCGCCGCACATCTCCTGCGGCGCACATCTCTTGCGGCGCACATCTCCTGTGTTGCAAAACATGCGATGCACATAAATAAAATAATAAAAAAACTTTGCGCACACATCCTGCGGCGCACATCTCCTGCGTGCATATCTCCTGCGGTGCACATCTCCAGTGGCGCACATCTCCTGCTACACAAATCTCCTGCGGTGAAAATCCTGCATCGCACACCCTGCGGTGCACATAAATGAAACATTTATTTACAAAAAATAATAATAATTAACTCAAATTCCTAAAAAAAATGTGCGCACACATCCTGCGGCGCACATCGCCTGCGGCACTCATCTCCTGCGGCGCATATCTCCTGCGTACACATCTCCTGCGGTGCACATCTCCTGCTGCGCACATCTCCTGCGGTGTACATCTCCAGCGGTGCACATCTCCTGCTGCGCACAACTGCGGCGTTGCATATCTCTAGCGGCGCACATCCTGCGGTGCACATCTCCTGCTGCGCACATCTCCTGCGGTGCACATCTCCTGCTGCGCACATCTCCTGCGTACAAATCTCCTGCGGTGCACATCTCCTGCTGCGCACATCTCCTGCGGTGTACATCTCCTGCGGTGCACATCTCCTGCTGCGCACATCTCCTGCAGTGCACATCTCCTGCTGCGCACATCTCCTGTGGTGCACATCTCTTGCGGCGCACATCCTGCGGCGCACACCCTGCGTTGCACATAAATGAAACATTTATTTACAAAAAAATTATAATAATTAACTCAAATTAATAACAAAACTGTGCGCACACATCCTGCGGCGCAAATCTCCTGCTGCGCACATCTCCTGTGTTGCAAAACATGCGATGCACATAAATAAAATAATAAAAAAACTTTGCGCACACATCCTGCGGCGCACATCTCCTGCGTGCATATCTCCTGCGGTGCACATCTCCAGTGGCTCACATCTCCTGCTACACAAATCTCCTGCGGTGAAAATCCTGCATCGCACACCCTGCGGTGCACAAAAATGAAACATTTATTTACAAAAAATAATAATAATGAACTCAAATTCCTAAAAAAAATGTGCGCACACATCCTGCGGCGCACATCGCCTGCGGCACTCATCTCCTGCGGCGCATATCTCCTGCGGCGCACATCTCCTGCGGTGCACATCTCCTGAGGCGCACATCTCCTGCGGTGCACATCTCCTGTGGTGCACATCTCCTGCTGCGCACATCTCCGGCGGTACACATCTCTTGCGGCACACATCCTGCGGCGCACACCCTTCGTTGCACATAAATGAAACATTTATTTACAAAAAAATTATAATAATTAAGTCAAATTAATAAAAAAACTGTGCGCACACATCCTGCGTGCCAATCTCCTGCTGCGCACATCTCCTACGGTGCACATGTCCTGCATCGCACATCTCCTGCGGGGCACATCTCCTGCTGCGCACATCTCCTGCGGTGCACATCTCCGCACACATCCTGCGGCGCAAATCTCTTGCGGCACTCATCTCCTGCGGCGCATATCTCCTGCGTACAAATCTCCTGCGGTGCACATCTCCTGCTGCGCACATCTCCTGCGATGTACATCTCCTGCGGTGCACATCTCCTGCTGCGCACATCTCCGGCGGTGCATATCTCTTGCGGCGCACATTCTGCGGCGCACACCCTTCGTTGCACATAAATGAAACATTTATTTACAAAAAAATTATAATAATTAACTCAAATTAATAAAATAAATGTGCGCACACATCCTGCGGCGCACATCTCCTGTGGCACTCATCTCCTGCGGCGCATGTCTCCTGCGTACACATTTCCTGCGGTGCACATTTCCTGCGGTGCACATCTCCTGCTGCGCACATCTCCTGCGGTGCACATCTCCTGCTGCGCACATCTCCGGCAGTGCATATCTCTTGCGGCGCACATCTCCTGCGGTGCACATCTCCTGAGGCGCACATCTCCTGCGGTGCACATCTCCTGCGGTGCACATCTCTTGCGGCACACATCCTGCGGCGCACACCCTTCGTTGCACATAAATGAAACATTTATTTACAAAAAAATTATAATAATTAACTCAAATTAATAAAAAACTGTGCGCACACATCCTGCGGCTCAAATCTCCTGCTGCGCACATCTCCTGCATTGCAGAACATGCGATGCACATAAATAAAATTAATAAAAAAACTGTGCGCACACATCCTGCGGCGCAAACCTCCTGCATGCCAATCTCCTGCTGCGCACATCTCCTGCGGTGCACATCTCCTGCGGCGCACATCTCCTGCGATGCACATCTCCTGCGTCGCACATCTCCTGCGATGCACATCTCCAGTGGCGCACATCTCCGGCGGTGCACATCTCTTGCGGCGCGCACCCTGCGGTGCACATAAATGAAACATTTATTTACAAAAAAATAATAATAATTAACTCAAATTAATAAAAAAACTGTGCGCACAAATCCTGCAGCGCACATCTCCTGCGTGCTAATCTCCTGCGTGCACATCTCCTGCGGTGCACATCTCCTGCGGCGCACATCTCCTGCGGTGCACTTCTCCTGCGGCGCACATCTCCTGCTGCACACATCTCCTGCGGTGCACATCTCTTGCGGCGCACATCCTGCGGCGCACACCCTGCGTTGCACATAAATGAAACATTTATTTACAAAAAAATCAAAAAATCAAATCAAATTAATAAAAAAACTGCGGCACACATCTCCTGCTGCGCATATCGCCTGCGGCGCACATCTCCTGCTATGTACATCTCCTGCGGCTCACATCTCCTGCATGCACATCTCCTGCGGCGCACATATCCTGCGATGCACATATCCAGTGGCGCACATCTCCGGCGGTGCACATCTCTTGCGGCGCGCACCCTGCGGTGCACATAAATGAAACATTTATTTACAAAAAAATAATAATAATTAACTCAAATTAATAAAAAAATTGTGCGCACAAATCCTGCAGCGCACATCTCCTGCGTGCTAATCTCCTGCGTGCACATCTCCTGCGGTGCACATCTCCTGCTGCGCACATCTCCTGTGGTGCACATCTCCTGTTGCGCACATCTCCTGCGGTGCATATCTCTTGCGGCGCACATCCTGCGTTGCGAACTATGCGTTGCACATAAATAAAACAGTTATTTACAAAAAAAGAAAAAAATCAAATCAAATTAATAAACAACTGCGGCACACATCTCCTGCTGCGCATATCGCCTGCGGCGCACATCTCCTGCTATGTACGTCTCCTGCGGCTCACATCTCCTGTGGCACCCATCTCCTGCGGCGCATATCTCCTGCGTACACATTTCCTGCGGTGCACATCTCCTGCTGCGCACATCTCCTACGGTGCACATCTCCTGCTGCGCACATCTCCGGCAGTGCATATCTCTTGCGGCGCACATCTCCTGCGGTGCACATCTCCTGAGGCGCACATCTCCTGCGGTGCACATCTCCTGCGGTGCACATCTCTTGCGGCACACATCCTGCGGCGCACACCCTTCGTTGCACATAAATTAAACATTTATTTACAAAAAAATTATAATAATTAACTCAAATTAATAAAAAACTGTGCGCACACATCCTGCGGCTCAAATCTCCTGCTGCGCACATCTCCTGCATTGCAGAACATGCGATGCACATAAATAAAATTAATAAAAAAACTGTGCGCACACATCCTGCGGCGCAAACCTCCTGCATGCCAATCTCCTGCTGCGCACATCTCCTGCGGTGCACATCTCCTGCGGCGCACATCTCCTGCGATGCACATCTCCTGCGTCGCACATCTCCTGCGATGCACATCTCCAGTGGTGCACATCTCCGGCGGTGCACATCTCTTGCGGCGCGCACCCTGCGGTGCACATAAATGAAACATTTATTTACAAAAAAATAATAATAATTAACTCAAATTAATAAAAAAACTGTGCGCACAAATCCTGCAGCGCACATCTCCTGCGTTCTAATCTCCTGCGTGCACATCTCCTGCGGTGCACACACCCTGCTGCGCACATCTCCTGCGGCGCACATCTCCTGTGGCGCACATCTCTTGCGGCGCACATCTCTTGCGGTGCACATCTCCTGCTGCGCACATCTCCTGCGGTGCACATCTCCTGCTGCGCACATCTCCTGCGTGCACATCTCTTGCGCCGCACATCTCCTGCGGCGCACATCTCTTGCGGCGCACATCTCCTGCGGGGCACATCTCCTGCTGCGCACATCTCCTGCGGTGCACATCTCCGCACACATCCTGCGTTGCACATCTCTTGCGGCACTCATCTCCTGCGGCGCATATCTCCTGCATACAAATCTCCTGCGGTGCACATCTCCTGCTGCGCACATCTCCTGCGGTGTACATCTCCTGCGGTGCACATCTCCTGCTGCGCACAACTCCGGCGGTGCATATCTCTTGCGGCGCACATTCTGCGGCGCACACCCTTCGTTGCACATAAATGAAACATTTATTTACAAAAAAATTATAATAATTAACTCAAATTAATAAAATAAATGTGCCCACACATCCTGCGGCGCACATCTCCTGTGGCACTCATCTCCTGCGGCGCATATCTCCTGCGGTTTACATCTCCTGCGGTGCACATCTCCTGCTGCGCACATCTCCTGTGGCGCACATCTCTTGCGGCGCACATCTCTTGCGGTGCACATCTCCTGCTGCGCACATCTCCTGCGGTGCACATCTCCTGCTGCGCACATCTCCTGCAGTGCACATCTCCTGCTGCGCACATCTCCTGCAGTGCACATCTCCTGCTGCGCACATCTCCTGTGGTGCACATCTCTTGCGGCGCACATCCTGCGGCGCACACCCTGCGTTGCACATAAATGAAACATTTATTTACAAAAAAATTATAATAATTAACTCAAATTAATAACAAAACTGTGCGCACACATCCTGCGGCGCAAATCTCCTGCTGCGCACATCTCCTGTGTTGCAAAACATGCGATGCACATAAATAAAATAATAAAAAAACTTTGCGCACACATCCTGCGGCGCACATCTCCTGCGTGCATATCTCCTGCGGTGCACATCTCCAGTGGCGCACATCTCCTGCTACACAAATCTCCTGCGGTGAAAATCCTGCATCGCACACCCTGCGGTGCACATAAATGAAACATTTATTTACAAAAAATAACAATAATTAACTCAAATTCCTAAAAAAAATGTGCGCACACATCCTGCGGCGCACATCGCCTGCGGCACTCATCTCCTGCGGCGCATATCTCCTGCGTACACATCTCCTGCGGTGCACATCTCCTGCTGCGCACATCTCCTGCGGTGTACATCTCCAGCGGTGCACATCTCCTGCTGCGCACAACTGCGGCGTTGCATATCTCTAGCGGCGCACATCCTGCGGCGCACATCTCCTGCGGTGCACATCTCCTGAGGCGCACATCTCCTGCCGTGCACATCTCCTGTGGTGCACATCTCCTGCGGTGCACATCTCCTGAGGCGCACATCTCCTGCGGTGCACATCTCCTGTGGTGCACATCTCTTGCGGCACACATCCTGCGGCGCACACCCTTCGTTGCACATAAATGAAACATTTATTTACAAAAAAATTATAATAATTAACTCAAATTAATCAAAAACTGTGCGCACACATCCTGCGGCTCAAATCTCCTGCTGCGCACATCTCCTGCATTGCAGAACATGCGATGCACATAAATAAAATTAATAAAAAAACTGTGCGCACACATCCTGCGGCGCACACCTCCTGCATGCCAATCTCCTGCTGCGCACATCTCCTGCGGTGCACATCTCCTGCGGCGCACATCTCCTGCGATGCACATCTCCTGCGTCGCACATCTCCTGCGATGCACATCTCCAGTGGCGCACATCTCCGGAGGTGCACATCTCTTGCGGCGCGCACCCTGCGGTGCACATAAATGAAACATTTATTTACAAAAAAATAATAATAATTAACTCAAATTAATAAAAAAACTGTGCGCACAAATCCTGCAGCGCACATCTCCTGCGTGCTAATCTCCTGCGTGCACATCTCCTGCGGTGCACATCTCCTGCGGCGCACATCTCCTGCGGTGCACATCTCCTGCTGCGCACATCTCCTTTGGTGCACATCTCCTGTTGCGCACATCTCCTGCGGTGCATATCTCTTGCGGCGCACATCCTGCGTTGCGAACTATGCGTTGCACATAAATAAAACAGTTATTTACAAAAAAAGAAAAAAATCAAATCAAATTAATAAAAAAACTGCGGCACACATCTCCTGCTGCGCATATCGCCTGCGGCGCACATCTCCTGCTATGTACGTCTCCTGCGGCTCACATCTCCTGCATGCACATCTCCTGCAGCGCACATCTCCTGCAGTGAATATCCCAAGTGGTGCACATCTCCTGCTGCGCACGTCTCCTGCGGCACACATCTCCTGCTGCGCACATCTCCTGCGGTGCACATCTCCTAATGCGCACATCTCCGGCGGTGCACATCTCTTGCGGCGCACACCCTGCGGTGCACATAAATGAAACATTTATTTACAAAAAAATATTATTAAATCAAATTAATAAAAAAAACGTGTGCACACACCCTGCTGCGCACATCTCCTGTGGCGCACATCTCCTGTGGCGCACATCTCTTGCGGCGAACATCTCTTGCGGTGCACATCTCCTGCTGCGCACATCTCCTGCGGTGCACATCTGCTGCTGCGCACATCTCCTGCGGTGCAAATCTCCTGCTGCGCATATCGCCTGCGGCGCACATCTCCTGCTATGTACATCTCCTGCGGCTCACATCTCCTGCATGCACATTTCCTGCGGCGCACATCTCCTGCGATGCACATCTCCAGTGGCGCACATCTCCGGCGGTGCACATCTCTTGTGGCGCGCACCCTGCGGTGCACATAAATGAAACATTTATTTACAAAAAAATAATAATAATTAACTCAAATTAATAAAAAAACTGTGCGCACAAATCCTGCAGCGCACATCTCCTGCGTGCTAATCTCCTGCGTGCACATCTCCTGCGGTGCACATTTCCTGCGGCGCACATCTCCTGCGGTGCACATCTCCTGCTACGCACATCTCCTGTGGTGCACATCTCCTGTTGCGCACATCTCCTGCGGTGCATATCTCTAGCGGCACACATCCTGCGGCGCAAATCTCCTGCTGCGCACATCTCCTGCATTGCAGAACATGCGATGCACATAAATAAAATTAATAAAAAAACTGTGCGCACACATCCTGCGGCGCACATCTCCTGCGTGCCAATCTCCTGCTGCGCACATCTCCTACGGTGCACATCTCCTGCGGCGCACATCTCCTGCGGGGCACATCTCCTGCTGCGCACATCTCCTGCGGTACACATCTCCGCACACATCCTGCGGTGCACATCTCTTGCGGCACTCATCTCCTGCGGCGCATATCTCCTGCGTACAAATCTCCTGTGGTGCACATCTCCTGCTGCGCACATCTCCTGCGGTGTACATCTCCTGCGGTTTACATCTCCTGCGGTGCACATCTCCTGCTGCGCACATCTCCTGTGGCGCACATCTCTTGCGGCGCACATCTCTTGCGGTGCACATCTCCTGCTGCGCACATCTCCTGCGGTGCACATCTCCTAATGCGCACATCTCCGGCGGTGCACATCTCTTGCGGCGCACACCCTGCGGTGCACATAAATGAAACATTTATTTACAAAAAAATATTATTAAATCAAATTAATAAAAAAAACCTGTGCACACACCCTGCTGCGCACATCTCCTGCGGCGCACATCTCCTGTGGCGCACATCTCTTGCGGCGAACATCTCTTGCGGTGCACATCTCCTGCTGCGCACATCTCCTGCGGTGCACATCTGCTGCTGCGCACATCTCCTGCGGTGCAAATCTCCTGCTGCGCACATCTCCTGTGGTGCACATCTCCTGTGGTGCACATCTCCTGCTGCGCACATCTCCGGCGGTGCACATCTCTTGCGGCACACATCCTGCGGCGCACACCCTTCGTTGCACATAAATGAAACATTTATTTACAAAAAAATTATAATAATTAAGTCAAATTAATAAAAAAACTGTGCGCACACATCCTGCGTGCCAATCTCCTGCTGCGCACATCTCCTACGGTGCACATGTCCTGCATCGCACATCTCCTGCGGGGCATATCTCCTGCTGCGCACATCTCCTGCGGTGCACATCTCCGCACACATCCTGCGGCGCAAATCTCTTGCGGCACTCATCTCCTGCGGCGCATATCTCCTGCGTACAAATCTCCTGCGGTGCACATCTCCTGCTGCGCACATCTCCTGCGGTGTACATCTCCTGCGGTGCACATCTCCTGCTGCGCACATCTCCGGCGGTGCATATCTCTTGCGGCGCACATTCTGCGGCGCACACCCTTCGTTGCACATAAATGAAACATTTATTTACAAAAAAATTATAATAATTAACTCAAATTAATAAAAAACTGTGCGCACACATCCTGCGGCTCAAATCTCCTGCTGCGCACATCTCCTGCATTGCAGAACATGCGATGCACATAAATAAAATTAATAAAAAAACTGTGCACACACATCCTGCGGCGCAAACCTCCTGCATGCCAATCTCCTGCTGCGCACATCTCCTGCGGTGCACATCTCCTGCGGCGCACATCTCCTGCGATGTACATCTCCTGCGTCGCACATCTCCTGCGATGCACATCTCCTGCGATGCACATCTCCAGTGGCGCACATCTCCGGCGGTGCACATCTCTTGCGGCGCGCACCCTGCGGTGCACATAAATGAAACATTTATTTACAAAAAAATAATAATAATTAACTCAAATTAATCAAAAAACTGTGCGCACAAATCCTGCAGCGCACATCTCCTGCGTGCTAATCTCCTGCGTGCACATCTCCTGCGGTGCACATCTCCTGCGGCGCACATCTCCTGCGGTGCACTTCTCCTGGGGCGCACATCTCCTGCTGCACACATCTCCTGCGGTGCACATCTCTTGCGGCGCACCTCTCCTGCGGTGCACATCTCCTGAGGCACACATCTCCTGCGGTGCACATCTCCTGCGGTGCACATCTCCTGCTGCCCAAATCTCCGGCGCTGCACATCTCTTGCGGCACACATCCTGTGGTGCACACCCTTCGTTGCACATAAATGAAACATTTATTTACATAAAATTTATAATAATTAACTCAAATTAATAAAAAAACTGTGCGCACACATCCTGCGGCGCACATCTCCTGCTGCGCACATCTCCTGCGGTGCACATCTCCTGCTGCGCACATCTCCTGCGGCGCACATCTCCTGCGTGCACATCTCCTGCTATGTAGATCTCCTGCGGCGCACATCTCCTGCGGTGCACATCTCCGGTGGCGCATATCGCCTGCGGTGCACATCTCCGCACACATCCTGCGGCGCACATCTCCTGCGGTGCACATCTCCTTCTGCCCACATCTCCTGTGGTGCACATCTCCTGTTGCGCACTTCTCCTGCGTTGCATATCTCTTGCCACGCACATCCTGCGTTGCGAACCCTGCGTTGCACATAAATAAAACAGTTATTTACAAAAAAATAAAAAAATCAAATCAAATTAATAAAAAAACTGCGGCACACATCTCCTGCTGCGCATATCGCCTGCGGCGCACATCTCTTGCGTGCTAATCTCCTGCGTCCACATCTCCTGCGGTGCACATCTCTTGCGGCGCACACCCTGCGGTGCACATAAATGAAACATTTATTTACAAAAAAAAAATAATAATTAACTCAAATTAATAAAAAAACTGTGCGCACACATCCTGCGGCGCACATCTCCTGTGGCGCACATCTCCTGCTGCGCATATCGCCTGCGGCGCATATCTCCTGCTATGTACATCTCCTGCAGCGCACATCTCCTGTGCACATCTCCTGCATTGCATATCTCCTGCTGCGCACATCTCCTGCGGCGCACATCTCCTGCGGTGCACATCTCCTGCTGCGCACATCTCCTGCGGTGCACATCTCTCGCGGCGCACATCCTGCGGCGCACACCCTGCGGTGCACATAAATGAAACATTTATTTACAAAAAAATATTATTACATCAAATTAATAAAAAAACTGTGTGCACACATCCTGCTGCGCACATCTCCTGCGGCGCACATCTCCTGCGGTGCACATCTCCGGTGGCGCATATCGCCTGCGGCGCACATCTCCTGCTTTGTACATCTCCTGCGGCGCACATCTCCTGCGTGCACATCTCCTGCTATGTAGATCTCCTGCGGCGCACACATCCTACGGCGAAAATCTCCTGCTGCGCACATCTCCTGCGTTGCACAACATGCGATGCACATAAATAAAATTAATAAAAAAACTGTGCGCACACATCCTGCGGCGCACATCTCCTGCGTGCCAATCTCCTGCTGTTCACATCTCCTGCGGTGCACATCGCCTGCGGCGCACATCGCCTGCAGCGCACATCTCCTGCTATGTACATCTCCTGCGGCGCACATCTCCTGCTATGTACATCTCCTGCGGCGCACATCTCCTGCGATGCACATCTCCAGTGGCGCACATCTCCGGCGGTGCACATCTCTTGCGGCGCGCACCCTGGGGTGCACATCTCCTGCGTGCCAATCTCCTGCTGCGCACATCTCCTGCGGTGCACATCTCCTGCGGCGCACATCTCATGCTGCGCACATCTCCTGCTGCGCACATCTCCTGCGGTGTACATCTCCTGCGCACATCCTGCAGCGCACATCTCCTGCGGTGCACATCTCCTGAGGCGCACATCTCCGGCGGTGCACATCTCTTGCGGCGCGCACCCTGGGGTGCACATCTCCTGCGTGCCAATCTCCTGCTGCGCACATCTCCTGCGGTGCACATCTCCTGCGGCGCACATCTCATGCTGCGCACATCTCCTGCTGCGCACATCTCCTGCGGTGTACATCTCCTGCGCACATCCTGCAGCGCACATCTCCTGCGGTGCACATCTCCTGAGGCGCACATCTCCTGCGGTGCACATCTCCTGCGGTGCACATCTCCTGCTGCCCAAATCTCCGGCGGTGCACATCTCTTGCGGCACACATCCTGTGGCGCACACCCTTCGTTGCACATAAATGAAACATTTATTTACATAAAATTTATAATAATTAACTCAAATTAATAAAAAAACTGTGCGCACACATCCTGCGGCGCACATCTCCTGCTGCGCACATCTCCTGTGGTGCACATCTCCTGCGGTGCACATCTCCTGCTGCGCACATCTCCTGCGGCGCACATCTCCTGCGGTGCACATCTCCTGCTGCGCACATCTCCTGTGGTGCACATCTCTCGCTGCGCACATCCTGCGGCGCACACCCTGCGGTGCACATAAATGAAACATTTATTTTCAAAAAAATATTATTACATCAAATTAATAAAAAAACTGTGTGCACACATCCTGCGGCGCACATCTCCTGCTGCGCACATCTCCTGCGGTGCACATCTCCTGCGGTGCACATCTCCTGAGGCGCACATCTCCTGCGGTGCACATCTCCTGCGGTGCACATCTCCTGCTGCTCAAATCTCCGGCGGTGCACATCTCTTGCGGCACACATCCTGTGGCGCACACCCTTCGTTGCACATAAATGAAACATTTATTTACATAAAATTTATAATAATTAACTCAAATTAATAAAAAAACTGTGCGCACACATCCTGCGGCGCACATCTCCTGCTGCGCACATCTCCTGTGGTGCACATCTCCTGCGGTGCACATCTCCTGCTGCGCACATCTCCTGCGGCGCACATCTCCTGCGGTGCACATCTCCTGCTGCGCACATCTCCTGTGGTGCACATCTCTCGCGGCGCACATCCTGCGGCGCACACCCTGTGGTGCACATAAATGAAACATTTATTTTCAAAAAAATATTATTACATCAAATTAATAAAAAAACTGTGTGCACACATCCTGCGGCGCACATCTCCTGCTGCGCACATCTCCTGCGGTGCACATCTCCTGCGGTGCACATCTCCTGCTGCGCACATCTCCTGCGGCGCACATCTCCTGCGGTGCACATCTCCTGCTGCGCACATCTCCTGCGGTGCACATCTCTCGCGGCGCACATCCTGCGGCGCACACCCTGCGGTGCACATAAATGAAACATTTATTTACAAAAAAATATTATTACATCAAATTAATAAAAAAACTGTGTGCACACATCCTGCTGCGCACATCTCCTGCAGCGCACATCTCCTGCGGTGCACATATCCTGCTGCGCACATCTCCTGTGGTGCACATCTCCTGTTGCGCACATCTCCTGCGGTGCATATCTCTTGCGGCGCACATCCTGCGTTGCGAGCCCTGCGTTGCACATAAATGAAACAGTTATTTACAAAAAATAAAAAAATCAAATCAAATTAATAACAAAACTGCGGCACACATCTCCTGCTGCGCATATCGCCTGCGGCGCACATCTCTTGCGTGCTAATCTCCTGCGTCCACATCTCCTGCGGTGCACATCTCCTGCGGCGCACATCTCCTGCTGCGCACATTTCCGGCGGTGCACATCTCTTGCGGCGCACATCTCTCGCGGCGCACATCCTGCGGCGCACACCCTGCGGTGCACATAAATGAAACATTTATTTACAAAAAAATATTATTACATCAAATTAATAAAAAAACTGTGTGCACACATCCTGCTGCGCACATCTCCTGCAGCGCACATCTCCTGCGGTGCACATCTCCTGCTGCACACATCTCCTGTGGTGCACATCTCCTGTTGCGCACATCTCCTGCGGTGCATATCTCTTGCGGCGCACATCCTGCGTTGCGAACCCTGCGTTGCACATAAATAAAACAGTTATTTACAAAAAAATAAAAAAATCAAATCAAATTAATAATTAACTCAAATTAATAAAAAAACTGTGCACACATCTCCTGCTGCGCACATCTCCTGCGGTGCACATCTCCTGCTGCGCACATCTCCTGCGGTGCACATCTCTTGCGGCGCACATCTCCTGCGGCGCACATCTCTTGCGGTGCACATCTCCTGCTGCGCACATCTCCTGCAGTGCACATCTCTTGCGGCGCACATCCTGCGGCGCACACCCTGCGGTGCACATAAATGAAACATTTATTTACAAAAAATTAGTATTACATCAAATTAATAAAAAAACTGTGTGCATACATCCTGCTGCGCACATCTCCTGCTGTGCACATCTCCTGCGTTGCACATCTCCTGCTGTGCACATCTCCTGCGTTGCACATCTCCTGCGGTGCACATCTCTTGCGGCGCACATCCTGCGGCGCACACCCTGCGGTGCACATAAATGAAACATTTATTTACAAAAAAATAAAAAAATAAAATCAAATTAATAATAAAACTGCGGCACACATCTCCTGCTGCGCATATCGCCTGCGGCGCACATCCTGCGGCGCACACCCTTCGTTGCACATAAATGAAACATTTATTTACAAAAAAATTATAATAATTAACTAAAATTAATAAAAAAACTGTGCGCACACATCCTGCGGCGCACATCTCCTGCGGTGCACATCTCTTGCTGCGCACATCTCCTGCGGCGCACATCTCCTGCGGCGCACATCTCCTGCTGCGCACATCTCCTGCGGTGCACATCTCCTGCGGTGCACATCTCCTGCTGCGCACATCTCCTGCGGTGTACATCTCCTGCGCACATCCTGCGGCGCACATCTCCTGCGGTGCACATCTCCTGAGGCGCACATCTCCTGCGGTGCACATCTCCTGCGGTGCACATCTCCTGCTGCCCAAATCTCCGGCGGTGCACATCTCTTGCGGTACACATCCTGTGGCGCACACCCTTCGTTGCACATAAATGAAACATTTATTTACATAAAATTTATAATAATTAACTCAAATTAATAAAAAAACTGTGTGCACACATCCTGCTGCGCACATCTCCTGCGGCGCACATCTCCTGCGGTGCACATCTCCGGTGGCGCATATCGCCTGCGGCGCACATCTCCTGCTTGGTACATCTCCTGCGGCGCACATCTCCTGCGTGCACATCTCCTGCTATGTAGATCTCCTGCGGCGCACATCTCCTGCGGTGCACATCTCCTGCGGTGCACATCTCCTTCTGCCCGTATCTCCTGTGGTGCACATCTCCTGTTGCGCACATCTCCTGCGGTGCATATCTCTTGTGGCGCACATCCTGCGTTGCGAGCCCTGCGTTGCACATAAATAAAACAGTTATTTACAAAAAAATAAAAAAAATAAAATCAAATTAATAAAAAAACTGCGGCACACATCTCCTGCTGCGCATATCGCCTGCGGCGCACATCTCTTGCGTGCTAATCTCCTGCGTCCACATCTCCTGCGGTGCACATCTCCTGCGGCGCACATCTCCTGCTGCGCACATTTCCGGCGGTGCACATCTCTTGCGGCGCACATCTCTCGCGGCGCACATCCTGCGGCGCACACCCTGCGGTGCACATAAATGAAACATTTATTTACAAAAAAATATTATTACATCAAATTAATAAAAAAACTGTGTGCACACATCCTGCTGCGCACATCTCCTGCAGCGCACATCTCCTGCGGTGCACATCTCCTGCTGCACACATCTCCTGTGGTGCACATCTCCTGTTGCGCACATCTCCTGCGGTGCATATCTCTTGCGGCGCACATCCTGTGTTGCGAACCCTGCGTTGCACATAAATGAAACAGTTATTTACAAAAAAATAAAAAAATCAAATCAAATTAATAATTAACTCAAATTAATAAAAAAACTGTGCACACATCTCCTGCTGCGCACATCTCCTGCGGTGCACATCTCCTGCTGCGCACATCTCCTGCGGTGCACATCTCTTGCGGCGCACATCTCCTGCGGCGCACATCTCTTGCGGTGCACATCTCCTGCTGCGCACATCTCCTGCAGTGCACATCTCTTGCGGCGCACATCCTGCGGCGCACACCCTGCGGTGCACATAAATGAAACATTTATTTACAAAAAATTAGTATTACATCAAATTAATAAAAAAACTGTGTGCATACATCCTGCTGCGCACATCTCCTGCTGTGCACATCTCCTGCGTTGCACATCTCCTGCTGTGCACATCTCCTGCGTTGCACATCTCCTGCGGTGCACATCTCTTGCGGCGCACATCCTGCGGCGCACACCCTGCGGTGCACATAAATGAAACATTTATTTACAAAAAAATAAAAAAATAAAATCAAATTAATAATAAAACTGCGACACACATCTCCTGCTGCGCATATCGCCTGCGGCGCACATCCTGCGGCGCACACCCTTCGTTGCACATAAATGAAACATTTATTTACAAAAAAATTATAATAATTAACTAAAATTAATAAAAAAACTGTGCGCACACATCCTGCGGCGCACATCTCCTGCGGCGCACATCTCCTGCGGCGCACATCTCCTGCTGCGCACATCTCCTGCGGTGCACATCTCCTGCGGTGCACATCTCCTGCTGCGCACATCTCCTGCGGTGTACATCTCCTGCGCACATCCTGCGGCGCACATCTCCTGCGGTGCACATCTCCTGAGGCGCACATCTCCTGCGGTGCACATCTCCTGCGGTGCACATCTCCTGCTGCCCAAATCTCCGGCGGTGCACATCTCTTGCGGTACACATCCTGTGGCGCACACCCTTCGTTGCACATAAATGAAACATTTATTTACATAAAATTTATAATAATTAACTCAAATTAATAAAAAAACTGTGTGCACACATCCTGCTGCGCACATCTCCTGCGGCGCACATCTCCTGCGGTGCACATCTCCGGTGGCGCATATCGCCTGCGGCGCACATCTCCTGCTTGGTACATCTCCTGCGGCGCACATCTCCTGCGTGCACATCTCCTGCTATGTAGATCTCCTGCGGCGCACATCTCCTGCGGTGCACATCTCCTGCGGTGCACATCTCCTTCTGCCCACATCTCCTGTGGTGCACATCTCCTGTTGCGCACTTCTCCTGCGTTGCATATCTCTTGCGAAGCACATCCTGCGTTGCGAACCCTGCGTTGCACATAAATGAAACAGTTATTTACAAAAAAATAAAAAAATCAAATCAAATTAATAAAAAAACTGCGGCACACATCTCCTGCTGCGCATATCGCCTGCGGCGCACATCTCTTGCGTGCTAATCTCCTGCGTCCACATCTCCTGCGGTGCAAATCTCCTGCGGCGCACATCTCCTGCTGCGCACATTTCCGGCGGTGCATATCTCTTGCGGCGCACACCCTGCGGTGCACATAAATGAAACATTTATTTACAAAAAAAAAATAATAATTAACTCAAATTAATAAAAAAACTGTGCGCACACATCCTGCGGCGCACATCTCCTGTGGCGCACATCTCCTGCTGCGCATATCGCCTGCGGCGCATATCTCCTGCTATGTACATCTCCTGCAGCGCACATCTCCTGTGCACATCTCCTGCATTGCATATCTCCTGCTGCGCACATCTCCTGCGGTGCACATCTCTCGTGGCGCACATCCTGCGGCGCACACCCTGCGGTGCACATAAATGAAACATTTATTTACAAAAAAATATTATTACATCAAATTAATAAAAAAACTGTGTGCACACATCCTGCTGCGCACATCTCCTGCGGCGCACATCTCCTGCGGTGCACATCTCCGGTGGCGCATATCGCCTGCGGCGCACATCTCCTGCTTTGTACATCTCCTGCGGCGCACATCTCCTGCGTGCACATCTCCTGCTATGTAGATCTCCTGCGGCGCACACATCCTACGGCAAAAATCTCCTGCTGCGCACATCTCCTGCGTTGCACAACATGCGATGCACATAAATAAAATTAATAAAAAAACTGTGCGCACACATCCTGCGGCGCACATCTCCTGCGGTGCACATCTCCTGCTGCGCACATCTCCTGCGGTGCACATCTCTCGCGGCGCACATCCTGCGGCGCACACCCTGCGGTGCACATAAATGAAACATTTATTTACAAAAAAATATTATTATATCAAATTAATAAAAAAACTGTGTGCACACATCCTGCTGCGCACATCTCCTGCGGCGCACATCTCCTGCGGTGCACATCTCCGGTGGCGCATATCGCCTGTGGCGCACATCTCCTGCTTTGTACATCTCCTGCGGCGCACATCTCCTGCGTGCACATCTCCTGCTATGTAGATCTCCTGCGGCGCACACATCCTACGGCGAAAATCTCCTGCTGCGCACATCTCCTGCGTTGCACAACATGCGATGCACATAAATAAAATTAATAAAAAAACTGTGCGCACACATCCTGCGGCGCACATCTCCTGCGTGCCAATCTCCTGCTGTTCACATCTCCTGCGGTGCACATCGCCTGCGGCGCACATCTCCTGCTATGTACATCTCCTACGGCGCACATCTCCTGCTATGTACATCTCCTGCGGCGCAAATCTCCTGCGATGCACATCTCCAGTGGCGCACATCTCCGGCGGTGCACATCTCTTGCGGCGCGCACCCTGCGGTGCACATCTCCTGCGTGCCAATCTCCAGCTGCGCACATCTCCTGCGGTGCACATCTCCTGCGGCGCACATCTCCTGCTGCGCACATCTCCTGCGGTGCACATCTCCTGCGGTGCACATCTCCTGCTGCGCACATCTCCTGCGGTGTACATCTCCTGCGCACATCCTGCGGCGCACATCTCCTGCGGTGCACATCTCCTGCGGTGCACATCTCCTGCTGCCCAAATCTCCGGCGGTGCACATCTCTTGCGGCACACATCCTGTGGCGCACACCCTTCGTTGCACATAAATGAAACATTTATTTACATAAAATTAATAATAATTAACTCAAATTAATAAAAAAACTGTGCGCACACATCCTGCGGCGCACATCTCCTGCTGCGCACATCTCCTGTGGTGCATATCTCCTGCGGTGCACATCTCCTGCTGCGCACATCTCCTGCGGCGCACATCTCCTGCGGTGCACATCTCCTGCTGCGCACATCTCCTGCGGTGCACCTCTCTCGCGGCGCACATCCTGCGGCGCACACCCTGCGGTGCACATAAATTAAACATTTATTTACAAAAAAATATTATTACATCAAATTAATAAAAAAACTGTGTGCACACATCCTGCGGCGCACATCTCCTGCTGCGCACATCTCCTGTGGTGCATATCTCCTGCGGTGCACATCTCCTGCTGCGCACATCTCCTGCGGCGCACATCTCCTGCTGCGCACATCTCCTGCGGCGCACATCTCCTGCGGTGCACATCTCCTGCTGCGCACATCTCCTGCGGTGCACATCTCTCGCGGCGCACATCCTGCGGCGCACACCCTGCGGTGCACATAAATGAAACATTTATTTACAAAAAAATATTATTACATCAAATTAATAAAAAAACTGTGTGCACACATCCTGCTGCGCACATCTCCTGAGGCGCACATCTCCTGCGGTGCACATCTCCTGCTGCCCAAATCTCCGGCGGTGCACATCTCTTGCGGCACACATCCTGTGGCGCACACCCTTCGTTGCACATAAATGAAACATTTATTTACATAAAATTTATAATAATTAACTCAAATTAATAAAAAAACTGTGCGCACACATCCTGCGGCGCACATCTCTTGCGTGCTAATCTCCTGCGTCCACATCTCCTGCGGTGCACATCTCCTGCGGCGCACATCTCCTGCTGCGCACATTTCCGGCGGTGCACATCTCTTGCGGCGCACACCCTGCGGTGCACATAAATGAAACATTTATTTACAAAAAAAAAATAATAATTAACTCAAATTAATAAAAAAACTGTGCGCACACATCCTGCGGCGCACATCTCCTGTTGCGCACATCTCCTGCTGCACATATCGCCTGCGGCGCATATCTCCTGCTATGTACATCTCAAGCAGCGCACATCTCCTGTGCACATCTCCTGCATTGCATATCTCCTGCTGCGCACATCTCCTGCGGCGCACATCTCCTGCGGTGCACATCTCCTGCTGCGCACATCTCCTGCGGTGCACATCTCTCGCGGCGCACATCCTGCGCCGCACACCCTGCGGTGCACATAAATGAAACATTTATTTACAAAAAAATATTATTACATCAAATTAATAAAAAAACTGTGTGCACACATCCTGCTGCGCACATCTCCTGCGGCGCACATCTCCTGCGGTGCACATCTCCGGTGGCGCATATCGCCTGCGGCGCACATCTCCTGCTTTGTACATCTCCTGCGGCGCACATCTCCTGCGTGCACATCTCCTGCTATGTAGATCTCCTGCGGCGCACACATCCTACGGCGAAAATCTCCTGCTGCGCACATCTCCTGCGTTGCACAACATGCGATGCACATAAATAAAATTAATAAAAAAACTGTGCGCACACATCCTGCGGCGCACATCTCCTGCGTGCCAATCTCCTGCTGTTCACATCTCCTGCGGTGCACATCGCCTGCGGCGCACATCGCCTGCGGCGCACATCTCCTGCTATGTACATCTCCTGCGGCGCACATCTCCTGCTATGTACATCTCCTGCGGCGCACATCTCCTGCGATGCACATCTCCAGTGGCGCACATCTCCGGCGGTGCACATCTCTTGCGGCGCGCACCCTGCGGTGCACATCTCCTGCGTGCCAATCTCCTGCTGCGCACATCTCCTGCGGTGCACATCTCCTGCGGCGCACATCTCCTGCTGCGCACATCTCCTGCGGTGCACATCTCCTGCGGTGCACATCTCCTGCTGCGCACATCTCCTGCGGTGTACATCTCCTGCGCACATCCTGCGGCGCACATCTCCTGCGGTGCACATCTCCTGAGGCGCACATCTCCTGCGGTGCACATCTCCTGCGGTGCACATCTCCTGCTGCCCAAATCTCCGGCGGTGCACATCTCTTGCGGCACACATCCTGTGGCGCACACCCTTCGTTGCACATAAATGAAACATTTATTTACATAAAATTAATAATAATTAACTCAAATTAATAAAAAAACTGTGCGCACACATCCTGCGGCGCACATATCCTGCTGCGCACATCTCCTGTGGTGCATATCTCCTGCGGTGTACATCTCCTGCTGCGCACATCTCCTGCGGCGCACATCTCCTGCGGTGCACATCTCCTGCTGCGCACATCTCCTGCGGTGCACATCTCTCGCGGCGCACATCCTGCGGCGCACACCCTGCGGTGCAAATAAATGAAACATTTATTTACAAAAAAATATTATTACATCAAATTAATAAATAAACTGTGTGCACACATCCTGCGGCGCACATCTCCTGCTGCGCACATCTCCTGCGGTGCACATCTCCTGCTGCGCACATCTCCTGCGGTGCACATCTCTCGCGGCGCACATCGTGCTGCGCACACCCTGCGGTGGACATAAATGAAACATTTATTTACAAAAAAATATTATTACATCAAATTAATAAAAAAACTGTGTGCACACATCCTGCTGCGCACATCTCCTGCAGCGCACATCTCCTGCGGTGCACATCTCCTGCTGCACACATCCTGCATTGCGAACCCTGCGTTGCACATAAATAAAACAGTTATTTACAAAAAAATAAGAAAATCAAATCAAATTAATAATTAACTCAAATTAATAAAAAAACTGTGCACACATCTCCTGCTGCGCACATCTCCTGCGGTGCACATCTCCTGCTGCGCACATCTCCTGCGGTGCACATCTCTTGCGGCGCACATCTCCTGCGGCGCACATCTCTTGCGGTGCACATCTCCTGCTGCGCACATCTCCTGCAGTGCACATCTCTTGCGGCGCACATCCTGCGGCGCACACCCTGCGGTGCACATAAATGAAACATTTATTTACAAAAAATTAGTTTTACATCAAATTAATAAAAAAACTGTGTGCATACATCCTGCTGCGCACATCTCCTGCTGTGCACATCTCCTGCGTTGCACATCTCCTGCTGTGCACATCTCCTGCGTTGCACATCTCCTGCGGTGCACATCTCTTGCGGCGCACATCCTGCGGCGCACACCCTGCGGTGCACATAAATGAAACATTTATTTACAAAAAAATAAAAAAATGAAATCAAATTAATAAAAAAACTGCGGCACACATCTCCTGCTGCGCATATCGCCTGCGGCGCACATCCTGCAGCGCACACCCTTCGTTGCACATAAATGAAACATTTATTTACAAAAAAATTATAATAATTAACTAAAATTAATAAAAAAACTGTGCGCACACATCCTGCGGCGCACATCTCCTGCGGTGCACATCTCTTGGGGCGCACATCTCCTGCGGCGCACATCTCTTGCGGTGCACATCTCCTGCTGCGCACATCTCCTGCAGTGCACATCTCCTGCTGCGCACATCTCCTGCGGTGCTCATCTCTCGCGGCGCACATCCTGCGGCGCACACCCTGCGGTGGACATAAATGAAACATTTATTTACAAAAAAATATTATTACATCAAATTAATAAAAAAACTGTGTGCACACATCCTGCTGCGCACATCTCCTGCAGCGCACATCTCCTGCGGTGCACATCTCCTGCTGCACACATCCTGCATTGCGAACCCTGCGTTGCACATAAATAAAACAGTTATTTACAAAAAAATTAAAAAATCAAATCAAATTAATAATTAACTCAAATTAATAAGAAAACTGTGCACACATCTCCTGCTGCGCACATCTCCTGCGGTGCACATCTCCTGCTGCGCACATCTCCTGCGGTGCACATCTCTTGCGGCGCACATCTCCTGCGGCGCACATCTCTTGCGGTGCACATCTCCTGCTGCGCACATCTCATGCAGTGCACATCTCTTGCGGCGCACATCCTGCGGCGCACACCCTGCGGTGCACATAAATGAAACATTTATTTACAAAAAATTAGTTTTACATCAAATTAATAAAAAAACTGTGTGCATACATCCTGCTGCGCACATCTCCTGCTGTGCACATCTCCTGCGTTGCACATCTCCTGCTGTGCACATCTCCTGCGTTGCACATCTCCTGCGGTGCACATCTCTTGCGGCGCACATCCTGCGGCGCACACCCTGCGGTGCACATAAATGAAACATTTATTTACAAAAAAATAAAAAAATAAAATCAAATTAATAAAAAAACTGCGGCACACATCTCCTGCTGCGCATATCGCCTGCGGCGCACATCCTGCAGCGCACACCCTTCGTTGCACATAAATGAAACATTTATTTACAAAAAAATTATAATAATTAACTAAAATTAATAAAAAAACTGTGCGCACACATCCTGCGGCGCACATCTCCTGCGGTGCACATCTCTTGGGGCGCACATCTCCTGCGGCGCACATCTCTTGCGGTGCACATCTCCTGCTGCGCACATCTCCTGCAGTGCACATCTCCTGCTGCGCACATCTCCTGCGTTGTACATCTCCTGCGGTGCACATCTCCTGCTGCGCACATCTCTTGCGGCGCACATCCTGCGGCGCACACCCTTCGTTGCACATAAATGAAACATTTATTTACAAAAAAATTATAATAATTAACTCAAATTAATAAAAAAACTGTGCGCACACATCCTGCGGCGCACATCTCCTGCGTGCCAATCTCCTGCTGCGCACATCTCCTGCTACGCACATCTCCTGCGGTGCACATCTCTTGCGGCGCACATCCTGCGGCGCACACCCTGCGTTGCACATAAATGAAACATTTATTTACAAAAAAATAAAAAAATTAAATCAAATTAATAAAAAAACTGCGGCACACATCTCCTGCTGCGCATATCGCTTGCGGCGCATATCTCCTGCTATGTACATCTCCTGCGGCTCACATCTCCTGCATGCACATCTCCTGCGGCGCACATCTCCTGCGGTGCAAATCTCCTGCGGCGCACATCTCTTGCGGTGCACATCTCCTGCTGCGCACATCTCCTGCGGTGCACATCTCCTGCTGCGCACATCTCCTGCGGTCCACATCTCCTGCTGCGCACATCTCCTGCTGTGCACATCTCTTGCGGCGCACATGTCCTGCGGCGCACATCTCTTGCGGTGCACATCTCCTGCTGCGCACATCTCCTGCAGTGCACATCTCCTGTTATGTACAGCTCCTGCGGCTCACATCTTCCATGCACATCTCCTGCGGCGCACATCTCCTGCGATGCACATCTCCAGTTGCGCATATCGCCTGCGGCGCATATCTCCTGCTATGTACATCTCCTGCAGCACACATTTCCTGTGCACATCTCCTGCAGTGCATATCTCAAGTGGTGCACATCTCCTGCTGCGCACATCTCCTGCGGCGCATCTCTCCTGCGTGCACATCTCCTGCGGTGCACATCTCCTGCTGCGCACATCTCCTGCGTTGTACATCTCCTGCGGTGCACATCTCCTGCTGCGCACATCTCTTGCGGCGCACATCCTGCGGCGCACACCCTTCGTTGCACATAAATGAAACATTTATTTACAAAAAAATTATAATAATTAACAAAAATTAATAAAAAAACTGTGCGCACACATCCTGCGGCGCACATCTCCTGCGGTGCACATCTCCTGCTGCGCAAATCTCCTGCTGCGCACATCTCCTGCGGTGCACATCTCTTGCGGCGCACATCCTGCTGCGCATATCTCCTGCTATGTACATCTCCTCCGGCTCACATCTCCTGCATGCACATCTCCTGCGGCGCACATCTCCTGCGGTGCAAATCTCCTGCGGCGCACATCTCTTGCGGTGCACATCTCCTGCTGCGCACATCTCCTGCGGTGCACATCTCCTGCTGCGCACATCTCCTGCGGTCCACATCTCCTGCTGCGCACATCTCCTGCGGCGCACATCTCTTGCGGTGCACATCTCCTGCTGCGCACATCTCCTGCAGTGCACATCTCCTGCTGCGCACATCTCCTGCGGTGCACATCTCTTGCGGCGCACATCCTGCGGCGCACACCCTGCGTTGCACATAGATGAAACATTTATTTACAAAAAATTATAATAATTAACTCAAATTAATAAAAAAACTGTGCGCACACATCCTGCGGTGCAAACCTCCTGCTGCGCACATCTCCTGCATTGCAGAACATGCGATGCACATAAATAAAATTAATAAAAAAACTGTGTGCACACATCCTGCGGCGCACATCTCCTGCGGTGCACATCTCCTGCGGTGCACATCTGCTGCTGCGCACATCTCCTGCGGTGCACATCTCCGCACACATCCTGCGGCGCACATCTCCTGCGGCACTCATCTCCTGCGGCGCATATCTCCTGCGTACACATCTCCTGCTGCGCACATCTCCTGCTACGCACATCTCCTGCGGTGCACATCTCTTGCGGCGCACATCCTGCGGCGCACACCCTGCGTTGCACATAAATGAAACATTCATTTACAAAAAAATAAAAAAATAAAATCAAATTAATAAAAAAACTGCGGCACACATCTCCTGCATGCACATCTCCTGCGGCGCACATCTCCTGCGGTGCAAATCTCCTGCGGTGCAAATCTCCTGCGGTGCAAATCTCCTGCGGCGCACATCTCTTGCGGCGCATATCTCCTGCTATGTACATCTCCTGCGGCTCACATCTCCTGCATGCACATCTCCTGCGGCGCACATCTCCTGCGGTGCAAATCTCCTGCGGCGCACATCTCTTGCGGTGCACATCTCCTGCTGCGCACATCTCCTGCGGTGCACATCTCCTGCTGCGCACATCTCCTGCGGTCCACATCTCCTGCTGCGCACATCTCCTGCTGTGCACATCTCTTGCGGCGCACATGTCCTGCGGCGCACATCTCTTGCGGTGCACATCTCCTGCTGCGCACATCTCCTGCAGTGCACATCTCCTGTTATGTACAGCTCCTGCGGCTCACATCTTCCATGCACATCTCCTGCGGCGCACATCTCCTGCGATGCACATCTCCAGTTGCGCATATCGCCTGCGGCGCATATCTCCTGCTATGTACATCTCCTGCAGCACACATTTCCTGTGCACATCTCCTGCAGTGCATATCTCAAGTGGTGCACATCTCCTGCTGCGCACATCTCCTGCGGCGCATCTCTCCTGCGTGCACATCTCCTGCGGTGCACATCTCCTGCTGCGCACATCTCCTGCGTTGTACATCTCCTGCGGTGCACATCTCCTGCTGCGCACATCTCTTGCGGCGCACATCCTGCGGCGCACACCCTTCGTTGCACATAAATGAAACATTTATTTACAAAAAAATTATAATAATTAACAAAAATTAATAAAAAAACTGTGCGCACACATCCTGCGGCGCACATCTCCTGCGGTGCACATCTCCTGCTGCGCAAATCTCCTGCTGCGCACATCTCCTGCGGTGCACATCTCTTGCGGCGCACATCCTGCTGCGCATATCTCCTGCTATGTACATCTCCTCCGGCTCACATCTCCTGCATGCACATCTCCTGCGGCGCACATCTCCTGCGGTGCAAATCTCCTGCGGCGCACATCTCTTGCGGTGCACATCTCCTGCTGCGCACATCTCCTGCGGTGCACATCTCCTGCTGCGCACATCTCCTGCGGTCCACATCTCCTGCTGCGCACATCTCCTGCGGCGCACATCTCTTGCGGTGCACATCTCCTGCTGCGCACATCTCCTGCAGTGCACATCTCCTGCTGCGCACATCTCCTGCGGTGCACATCTCTTGCGGCGCACATCCTGCGGCGCACACCCTGCGTTGCACATAGATGAAACATTTATTTACAAAAAATTATAATAATTAACTCAAATTAATAAAAAAACTGTGCGCACACATCCTGCGGTGCAAACCTCCTGCTGCGCACATCTCCTGCATTGCAGAACATGCGATGCACATAAATAAAATTAATAAAAAAACTGTGTGCACACATCCTGCGGCGCACATCTCCTGCGGTGCACATCTCCTGCGGTGCACATCTGCTGCTGCGCACATCTCCTGCGGTGCACATCTCCGCACACATCCTGCGGCGCACATCTCCTGCGGCACTCATCTCCTGCGGCGCATATCTCCTGCGTACACATCTCCTGCTGCGCACATCTCCTGCTACGCACATCTCCTGCGGTGCACATCTCTTGCGGCGCACATCCTGCGGCGCACACCCTGCGTTGCACATAAATGAAACATTCATTTACAAAAAAATAAAAAAATAAAATCAAATTAATAAAAAAACTGCGGCACACATCTCCTGCATGCACATCTCCTGCGGCGCACATCTCCTGCGGTGCAAATCTCCTGCGGCGCACATCTCTTGCGGTGCACATCTCCTGCTGCGCACATCTCCTGCGGTGCACATCTCCTGCTGCGCACATCTCCTGCGGTCCACATCTCCTGTTGCGCACATCTCCTGCGGTGCATATCTCTTGCGGCGCACATCCTGCGTTGCGAACCCTGCGTTGCACATAAATAAAACAGTTATTTACAAAAACATAAAAAAATCAAATCAAATTAATAATTAACTCAAATTAATAAAAAAACTGTGCACACATCTCCTGCTGCGCACATCTCCTGCGGTGCACATCTCCTGCTGCGCACATCTCCTGCGGTGCACATCTCTTGCGGCGCACATCTCCTGCGGCGCACATCTCTTGCGGTGCACATCTCCTGCTGCGCACATCTCCTGCAGTGCACATCTCTTGCGGCGCACATCCTGCGGCGCACACCCTGCGGTGCACATAAATGAAACATTTATTTACAAAAAATTAGTATTACATCAAATTAATAAAAAAACTGTGTGCATACATCCTGCTGCGCACATCTCCTGCTGTGCACATCTCCTGCGTTGCACATCTCCTGCTGTGCACATCTCCTGCGTTGCACATCTCCTGCGGTGCACATCTCTTGCGGCGCACATCCTGCGGCGCACACCCTGCGGTGCACATAAATGAAACATTTATTTACAAAAAATTAAAAAAATAAAATAAAATTAATAAAAAAACTGCGGCACACATCTCCTGCTGCGCATATCGCCTGCGGCGCACATCCTGCAGCGCACACCCTTCGTTGCACATAAATGAAACATTTATTTACAAAAAAATTATAATAATTAACTAAAATTAATAAAAAAACTGTGCGCACACATCCTGCGGCGCACATCTCCTGCGGTGCACATCTCTTGGGGCGCACATCTCCTGCGGCGCACATCTCTTGCGGTGCACATCTCCTGCTGCGCACATCTCCTGCAGTGCACATCTCCTGCTGCGCACATCTCCTGCGTTGTACATCTCCTGCGGTGCACATCTCCTGCTGCGCACATCTCTTGCGGCGCACATCCTGCGGCGCACACCCTTCGTTGCACATAAATGAAACATTTATTTACAAAAAAATTATAATAATTAACTCAAATTAATAAAAAAACTGTGCGCACACATCCTGCGGCGCACATCTCCTGCGTGCCAATCTCCTGCTGCGCACATCTCCTGCTACGCACATCTCCTGCGGTGCACATCTCTTGCGGCGCACATCCTGCGGCGCACACCCTGCGTTGCACATAAATGAAACATTTATTTACAAAAAAATTATAATAATTAACTCAAATTAATAAAAAAACTGTGCGCACACATCCTGCGGCGCACATCTCCTGCGTGCCAATCTCCTGCTGCGCACATCTCCTGCTACGCACATCTCCTGCGGTGCACATCTCTTGCGGCGCACATCCTGCGGCGCACACCCTGCGTTGCACATAAATGAAACATTTATTTACAAAAAAATAAAAAAATAAAGTCAAATTAATAAAAAAACTGCGGCACACATCTCCTGCTGCGCATATCGCTTGCGGCGCATATCTCCTGCTATGTACATCTCCTGCGGCTCACATCTCCTGCATGCACATCTCCTGCGGCGCACATCTCCTGTGGTGCAAATCTCCTGCGGCGCACATCTCTTGCGGTGCACATCTCCTGCTGCGCACATCTCCTGCGGTGCACATCTCCTGCTGCGCACATCTCCTGCGGTCCACATCTCCTGCTGCGCACATCTCCTGCTGTGCACATGTCTTGCGGCGCACATGTCCTGCGGCGCACATCTCTTGCGGTGCACATCTCCTGCTGCGCACATCTCCTGCAGTGCACATCTCCTGTTATGTACAGCTCCTGCGGCTCACATCTTCCATGCACATCTCCTGCGGCGCACATCTCCTGCGATGCACATCTCCAGTTGCGCATATCGCCTGCGGCGCATATCTCCTGCTATGTACATCTCCTGCAGCACACATTTCCTGTGCACATCTCCACAGTGCATATCTCAAGTGGTGCACATCTCCTGCTGCGCACATCTCCTGCGGCGCATCTCTCCTGCGTGCACATCTCCTGCGGTGCACATCTCCTGCTGCGCACATCTCCTGCGTTGTACATCTCCTGCGGTGCACATCTCCTGCTGCGCACATCTCTTGCGGCGCACATCCTGCGGCGCACACCCTTCGTTGCACATAAATGAAACATTTATTTACAAAAAAATTATAATAATTAACTAAAATTAATAAAAAAACTGTGCGCACACATCCTGCGGCGCACATCTCCTGCGGTGCACATCTCCTGCTGCGCAAATCTCCTGCTGCGCACATCTCCTGCGGTGCACATCTCTTGCGGCGCACATCCTGCTGCGCATATCTCCTGCTATGTACATCTCCTCCGGCTCACATCTCCTGCATGCACATCTCCTGCGGCGCACATCTCCTGCGGTGCAGAACATGCGATGCACATAAATAAAATTAATAAAAAAACTGTGTGCACACATCCTGCGGCGCACATCTCCTGCGGTGCACATCTCCTGCGGTGCACATCTGCTGCTGCGCACATCTCCTGCGGTGCACATCTCCGCACACATCCTGCGGCGCACATCTCCTGCGGCACTCATCTCCTGCGGCGCATATCTCCTGCGTACACATCTCCTGCGGTGCACATCTCCTGCTGCGCACATCTCCTGCGGTGTACATCTCCTGCGGTGCACATCTCCTGCTGCGCACATCTCCGGCGGTGCATATCTCTTGCGGCGCACATCCTGCGGCGCACATCTCCTGCGGTGCACATCTCCTGAGGCGCACATCTCCTGCGGTGCACATCTCCTGCGGTGCACATCTCCTGCTGCGCACATCTCCGGTGGTGCACATCTCTTGCGGCACACATCCTGTGGCGCACACCCTTCGTTGCACATAAATGAAACATTTATTTACAAAAAAATTATAATAATTAACTCAAATTAATAAAAAAAATGTGCGCACACATCCTACGGTGCAAATCTCCTGCTGCGCACATCTCCTGCGTTGAACAACATGCGATGCACATAAATAAAATTAATAAAAAAATCTCCTGCTGTGCACATCTCCTGCGGCACACATCTCCTGCTGCGCACATCTCCTGCGGTGCACATCTCTTGCGGCGCGCAACCTGCGGTGCACATAAATGAAACATTTATTTACAAAAAAATAATAAGAATCAACTCAAATTAATAAAAGAACTGTGCGCACTCATCCTGCGGCGCACATCTCCTGCTGCGCACATCTCCTGCTCTGCACATCTCCTGTGACGCACATCTCCTGCTGCGCACATCTCCTTCGGCACACATCTCCTGCGGTGCACATCTCTTGCGGCGCACATCCTGCGGCGCACACCCTGCGGTGCACATAAATGAAACATTTATTTACAAAAAAATATTATTACATCAAATTAATAAAAAAACTGTGTGCATACATCCTGCTGCGCACATCTCCTGCTGTGCACATCTCCTGCGTGCAGATCTCCCGCGGCGCACATCTCCTGCGGTGCACATCTCTTGCGGCGCACATCCTGCGGCGCACACCCTGCGTTGCACATAGATGAAACATTTATTTACAAAAAATTATAATAATTAACTCAAATTAATAAAAAAACTGTGCGCACACATCCTGCGGTGCAAACCTCCTGCTGCGCACATCTCCTGCATTGCAGAACATGCGATGCACATAAATAAAATTAATAAAAAAACTGTGTGCACACATCCTGCGGCGCACATCTCCTGCGGTGCACATCTCCTGCGGTGCACATCTGCTGCTGCGCACATCTCCTGCGGTGCACATCTCCGCACACATCCTGCGGCGCACATCTCCTGCGGCACTCATCTCCTGCGGCGCATATCTCCTGCGTACACATCTCCTGCTGCGCACATCTCCTGCTACGCACATCTCCTGCGGTGCACATCTCTTGCGGCGCACATCCTGCGGCGCACACCCTGCGTTGCACATAAATGAAACATTCATTTACAAAAAAATAAAAAAATAAAATCAAATTAATAAAAAAACTGCGGCACACATCTCCTGCATGCACATCTCCTGCGGCGCACATCTCCTGCGGTGCAAATCTCCTGCGGCGCACATCTCTTGCGGTGCACATCTCCTGCTGCGCACATCTCCTGCGGTGCACATCTCCTGCTGCGCACATCTCCTGCGGTCCACATCTCCTGTTGCGCACATCTCCTGCGGTGCATATCTCTTGCGGCGCACATCCTGCGTTGCGAACCCTGCGTTGCACATAAATAAAACAGTTATTTACAAAAACATAAAAAAATCAAATCAAATTAATAATTAACTCAAATTAATAAAAAAACTGTGCACACATCTCCTGCTGCGCACATCTCCTGCGGTGCACTTCTCCTGCTGCGCACATCTCCTGCGGTGCACATCTCTTGCGGCGCACATCTCCTGCGGCGCACATCTCTTGCGGTGCACATCTCCTGCTGCGCACATCTCCTGCAGTGCAAATCTCTTGCGGCGCACATCCTGCGGCGCACACCCTGCGGTGCACATAAATGAAACATTTATTTACAAAAAATTAGTATTACATCAAATTAATAAAAAAACTGTGTGCATACATCCTGCTGCGCACATCTCCTGCTGTGCACATCTCCTGCGTTGCACATCTCCTGCTGTGCACATCTCCTGCGTTGCACATCTCCTGCGGTGCACATCTCTTGCGGCGCACATCCTGCGGCGCACACCCTGCGGTGCACATAAATGAAACATTTATTTACAAAAAATTAAAAAAATAAAATAAAATTAATAAAAAAACTGCGGCACACATCTCCTGCTGCGCATATCGCCTGCGGCGCACATCCTGCAGCGCACACCCTTCGTTGCACATAAATGAAACATTTATTTACAAAAAAATTATAATAATTAACTAAAATTAATAAAAAAACTGTGCGCACACATCCTGCGGCGCACATCTCCTGCGGTGCACATCTCTTGGGGCGCACATCTCCTGCGGCGCACATCTCTTGCGGTGCACATCTCCTGCTGCGCACATCTCCTGCAGTGCACATCTCCTGCTGCGCACATCTCCTGCGTTGTACATCTCCTGCGGTGCACATCTCCTGCTGCGCACATCTCTTGCGGCGCACATCCTGCGGCGCACACCCTTCGTTGCACATAAATGAAACATTTATTTACAAAAAAATCATAATAATTAACTCAAATTAATAAAAAAACTGTGCGCACACATCGTGCGGCGCACATCTCCTGCGTGCCAATCTCCTGCTGCGCACATCTCCTGCTACGCACATCTCCTGCGGTGCACATCTCTTGCGGCGCACATCCTGCGGCGCACACCCTGCGTTGCACATAAATGAAACATTTATTTACAAAAAAATTATAATAATTAACTCAAATTAATAAAAAAACTGTGCGCACACATCCTGCGGCGCACATCTCCTGCGTGCCAATCTCCTGCTGCGCACATCTCCTGCTACGCACATCTCCTGCGGTGCACATCTCTTGCGGCGCACATCCTGCGGCGCACACCCTGCGTTGCACATAAATGAAACATTTATTTACAAAAAAATAAAAAAATAAAGTCAAATTAATAAAAAAACTGCGCCACACATCTCCTGCTGCGCAAATCTCCTGCTGCGCACATCTCCTGCGGTGCACATCTCTTGCGGCGCACATCCTGCTGCGCATATCTCCTGCTATGTACATCTCCTCCGGCTCACATCTCCTGCATGCACATCTCCTGCGGCGCACATCTCCTGCGGTGCAAATCTCCTGCGGCGCACATCTCTTGCGGTGCACATCTCCTGCTGCGCACATCTCCTGCGGTGCACATCTCCTGCTGCGCACATCTCCTGCGGTCCACATCTCCTGCTGCGCACATCTCCTGCGGCGCACATCTCTTGCGGTGCACATCTCCTGCTGCGCACATCTCCTGCAGTGCACATCTCCTGCTGCGCACATCTCCTGCGGTGCACATCTCTTGCGGCGCACATCCTGCGGCGCACACCCTGCGTTACACATAGATGAAACATTTATTTACAAAAAATTATAATAATTAACTCAAATTAATAAAAAAACTGTGCGCACACATCCTGCGGTGCAAACCTCCTGCTGCGCACATCTCCTGCATTGCAGAACATGCGATGCACATAAATAAAATTAATAAAAAAACTGTGTGCACACATCCTGCGGCGCACATCTCCTGCGGTGCACATCTCCTGCGGTGCACATCTGCTGCTGCGCACATCTCCTGCGGTGCACATCTCCGCACACATCCTGCGGCGCACATCTCCTGCGGCACTCATCTCCTGCGGCGCATATCTCCTGCGTACACATCTCCTGCTGCGCACATCTCCTGCTACGCACATCTCCTGCGGTGCACATCTCTTGCGGCGCACATCCTGCGGCGCACACCCTGCGTTGCACATAAATGAAACATTCATTTACAAAAAAATAAAAAAATAAAATCAAATTAATAAAAAAACTGCGGCACACATCTCCTGCATGCACATCTCCTGCGGCGCACATCTCCTGCGGTGCAAATCTCCTGCGGCGCACATCTCTTGCGGTGCACATCTCCTGCTGCGCACATCTCCTGCGGTGCACATCTCCTGCTGCGCACATCTCCTGCGGTCCACATCTCCTGTTGCGCACATCTCCTGCGGTGCATATCTCTTGCGGCGCACATCCTGCGTTGCGAACCCTGCGTTGCACATAAATAAAACAGTTATTTACAAAAACATAAAAAAATCAAATCAAATTAATAATTAACTCAAATTAATAAAAAAACTGTGCACACATCTCCTGCTGCGCACATCTCCTGCGGTGCACATCTCCTGCTGCGCACATCTCCTGCGGTGCACATCTCTTGCGGCGCACATCTCCTGCGGCGCACATCTCTTGCGGTGCACATCTCCTGCTGCGCACATCTCCTGCAGTGCACATCTCTTGCGGCGCACATCCTGCGGCGCACACCCTGCGGTGCACATAAATGAAACATTTATTTACAAAAAATTAGTATTACATCAAATTAATAAAAAAACTGTGTGCATACATCCTGCTGCGCACATCTCCTGCTGTGCACATCTCCTGCGTTGCACATCTCCTGCTGTGCACATCTCCTGCGTTGCACATCTCCTGCGGTGCACATCTCTTGCGGCGCACATCCTGCGGCGCACACCCTGCGGTGCACATAAATGAAACATTTATTTACAAAAAATTAAAAAAATAAAATAAAATTAATAAAAAAACTGCGGCACACATCTCCTGCTGCGCATATCGCCTGCGGCGCACATCCTGCAGCGCACACCCTTCGTTGCACATAAATGAAACATTTATTTACAAAAAAATTATAATAATTAACTAAAATTAATAAAAAAACTGTGCGCACACATCCTGCGGCGCACATCTCCTGCGGTGCACATCTCTTGGGGCGCACATCTCCTGCGGCGCACATCTCTTGCGGTGCACATCTCCTGCTGCGCACATCTCCTGCAGTGCACATCTCCTGCTGCGCACATCTCCTGCGTTGTACATCTCCTGCGGTGCACATCTCCTGCTGCGCACATCTCTTGCGGCGCACATCCTGCGGCGCACACCCTTCGTTGCACATAAATGAAACATTTATTTACAAAAAAATTATAATAATTAACTCAAATTAATAAAAAAACTGTGCGCACACATCCTGCGGCGCACATCTCCTGCGTGCCAATCTCCTGCTGCGCACATCTCCTGCTACGCACATCTCCTGCGGTGCACATCTCTTGCGGCGCACATCCTGCGGCGCACACCCTGCGTTGCACATAAATGAAACATTTATTTACAAAAAAATTATAATAATTAACTCAAATTAATAAAAAAACTGTGCGCACACATCCTGCGGCGCACATCTCCTGCGTGCCAATCTCCTGCTGCGCACATCTCCTGCTACGCACATCTCCTGCGGTGCACATCTCTTGCGGCGCACATCCTGCGGCGCACACCCTGCGTTGCACATAAATGAAACATTTATTTACAAAAAAATAAAAAAATAAAGTAGAATTAATAAAAAAACTGCGGCACACATCTCCTGCTGCGCATATCGCTTGCGGCGCATATCTCCTGCTATGTACATCTCCTGCGGCTCACATCTCCTGCATGCACATCTCCTGCGGCGCACATCTCCTGTGGTGCAAATCTCCTGCGGCGCACATCTCTTGCGGTGCACATCTCCTGCTGCGCACATCTCCTGCGGTGCACATCTCCTGCTGCGCACATCTCCTGCGGTCCACATCTCCTGCTGCGCACATCTCCTGCTGTGCACATCTCTTGCGGCGCACATGTCCTGCGGCGCACATCTCTTGCGGTGCACATCTCCTGCTGCGCACATCTCCTGCAGTGCACATCTCCTGTTATGTACAGCTCCTGCGGCTCACATCTTCCATGCACATCTCCTGCGGCGCACATCTCCTGCGATGCACATCTCCAGTTGCGCATATCGCCTGCGGCGCATATCTCCTGCTATGTACATCTCCTGCAGCACACATTTCCTGTGCACATCTCCACAGTGCATATCTCAAGTGGTGCACATCTCCTGCTGCGCACATCTCCTGCGGCGCATCTCTCCTGCGTGCACATCTCCTGCGGTGCACATCTCCTGCTGCGCACATCTCCTGCGTTGTACATCTCCTGCGGTGCACATCTCCTGCTGCGCACATCTCTTGCGGCGCACATCCTGCGGCGCACACCCTTCGTTGCACATAAATGAAACATTTATTTACAAAAAAATTATAATAATTAACTAAAATTAATAAAAAAACTGTGCGCACACATCCTGCGGCGCACATCTCCTGCGGTGCACATCTCCTGCTGCGCAAATCTCCTGCTGCGCACATCTCCTGCGGTGCACATCTCTTGCGGCGCACATCCTGCTGCGCATATCTCCTGCTATGTACATCTCCTCCGGCTCACATCTCCTGCATGCACATCTCCTGCGGCGCACATCTCCTGCGGTGCAGAACATGCGATGCACATAAATAAAATTAATAAAAAAACTGTGTGCACACATCCTGCGGCGCACATCTCCTGCGGTGCACATCTCCTGCGGTGCACATCTGCTGCTGCGCACATCTCCTGCGGTGCACATCTCCGCACACATCCTGCGGCGCACATCTCCTGCGGCACTCATCTCCTGCGGCGCATATCTCCTGCGTACACATCTCCTGCGGTGCACATCTCCTGCTGCGCACATCTCCTGCGGTGTACATCTCCTGCGGTGCACATCTCCTGCTGCGCACATCTCCGGCGGTGCATATCTCTTGCGGCGCACATCCTGCGGCGCACATCTCCTGCGGTGCACATCTCCTGAGGCGCACATCTCCTGCGGTGCACATCTCCTGCGGTGCACATCTCCTGCTGCGCACATCTCCGGTGGTGCACATCTCTTGCGGCACACATCCTGTGGCGCACACCCTTCGTTGCACATAAATGAAACATTTATTTACAAAAAAATTATAATAATTAACTCAAATTAATAAAAAAAATGTGCGCACACATCCTACGGTGCAAATCTCCTGCTGCGCACATCTCCTGCGTTGAACAACATGCGATGCACATAAATAAAATTAATAAAAAAATCTCCTGCTGTGCACATCTCCTGCGGCACACATCTCCTGCTGCGCACATCTCCTGCGGTGCACATCTCTTGCGGCGCGCAACCTGCGGTGCACATAAATGAAACATTTATTTACAAAAAAATAATAAGAATCAACTCAAATTAATAAAAGAACTGTGCGCACTCATCCTGCGGCGCACATCTCCTGCTGCGCACATCTCCTGCTCTGCACATCTCCTGTGACGCACATCTCCTGCTGCGCACATCTCCTTCGGCACACATCTCCTGCGGTGCACATCTCTTGCGGCGCACATCCTGCGGCGCACACCCTGCGGTGCACATAAATGAAACATTTATTTACAAAAAAATATTATTACATCAAATTAATAAAAAAACTGTGTGCATACATCCTGCTGCGCACATCTCCTGCTGTGCACATCTCCTGCGTGCAGATCTCCCGCGGCGCACATCTCCTGCGGTGCACATCTCTTGCGGCGCACATCCTGCGGCGCACACCCTGCGTTGCACATAGATGAAACATTTATTTACAAAAAATTATAATAATTAACTCAAATTAATAAAAAAACTGTGCGCACACATCCTGCGGTGCAAACCTCCTGCTGCGCACATCTCCTGCATTGCAGAACATGCGATGCACATAAATAAAATTAATAAAAAAACTGTGTGCACACATCCTGCGGCGCACATCTCCTGCGGTGCACATCTCCTGCGGTGCACATCTGCTGCTGCGCACATCTCCTGCGGTGCACATCTCCGCACACATCCTGCGGCGCACATCTCCTGCGGCACTCATCTCCTGCGGCGCATATCTCCTGCGTACACATCTCCTGCTGCGCACATCTCCTGCTACGCACATCTCCTGCGGTGCACATCTCTTGCGGCGCACATCCTGCGGCGCACACCCTGCGTTGCACATAAATGAAACATTCATTTACAAAAAAATAAAAAAATAAAATCAAATTAATAAAAAAACTGCGGCACACATCTCCTGCATGCACATCTCCTGCGGCGCACATCTCCTGCGGTGCAAATCTCCTGCGGCGCACATCTCTTGCGGTGCACATCTCCTGCTGCGCACATCTCCTGCGGTGCACATCTCCTGCTGCGCACATCTCCTGCGGTCCACATCTCCTGTTGCGCACATCTCCTGCGGTGCATATCTCTTGCGGCGCACATCCTGCGTTGCGAACCCTGCGTTGCACATAAATAAAACAGTTATTTACAAAAACATAAAAAAATCAAATCAAATTAATAATTAACTCAAATTAATAAAAAAACTGTGCACACATCTCCTGCTGCGCACATCTCCTGCGGTGCACTTCTCCTGCTGCGCACATCTCCTGCGGTGCACATCTCTTGCGGCGCACATCTCCTGCGGCGCACATCTCTTGCGGTGCACATCTCCTGCTGCGCACATCTCCTGCAGTGCAAATCTCTTGCGGCGCACATCCTGCGGCGCACACCCTGCGGTGCACATAAATGAAACATTTATTTACAAAAAATTAGTATTACATCAAATTAATAAAAAAACTGTGTGCATACATCCTGCTGCGCACATCTCCTGCTGTGCACATCTCCTGCGTTGCACATCTCCTGCTGTGCACATCTCCTGCGTTGCACATCTCCTGCGGTGCACATCTCTTGCGGCGCACATCCTGCGGCGCACACCCTGCGGTGCACATAAATGAAACATTTATTTACAAAAAATTAAAAAAATAAAATAAAATTAATAAAAAAACTGCGGCACACATCTCCTGCTGCGCATATCGCCTGCGGCGCACATCCTGCAGCGCACACCCTTCGTTGCACATAAATGAAACATTTATTTACAAAAAAATTATAATAATTAACTAAAATTAATAAAAAAACTGTGCGCACACATCCTGCGGCGCACATCTCCTGCGGTGCACATCTCTTGGGGCGCACATCTCCTGCGGCGCACATCTCTTGCGGTGCACATCTCCTGCTGCGCACATCTCCTGCAGTGCACATCTCCTGCTGCGCACATCTCCTGCGTTGTACATCTCCTGCGGTGCACATCTCCTGCTGCGCACATCTCTTGCGGCGCACATCCTGCGGCGCACACCCTTCGTTGCACATAAATGAAACATTTATTTACAAAAAAATCATAATAATTAACTCAAATTAATAAAAAAACTGTGCGCACACATCGTGCGGCGCACATCTCCTGCGTGCCAATCTCCTGCTGCGCACATCTCCTGCTACGCACATCTCCTGCGGTGCACATCTCTTGCGGCGCACATCCTGCGGCGCACACCCTGCGTTGCACATAAATGAAACATTTATTTACAAAAAAATTATAATAATTAACTCAAATTAATAAAAAAACTGTGCGCACACATCCTGCGGCGCACATCTCCTGCGTGCCAATCTCCTGCTGCGCACATCTCCTGCTACGCACATCTCCTGCGGTGCACATCTCTTGCGGCGCACATCCTGCGGCGCACACCCTGCGTTGCACATAAATGAAACATTTATTTACAAAAAAATAAAAAAATAAAGTCAAATTAATAAAAAAACTGCGGCACACATCTCCTGCTGCGCATATCGCTTGCGGCGCATATCTCCTGCTATGTACATCTCCTGCGGCTCACATCTCCTGCATGCACATCTCCTGCGGCGCACATCTCCTGTGGTGCAAATCTCCTGCGGCGCACATCTCTTGCGGTGCACATCTCCTGCTGCGCACATCTCCTGCGGTGCACATCTCCTGCTGCGCACATCTCCTGCGGTCCACATCTCCTGCTGCGCACATCTCCTGCTGTGCACATCTCTTGCGGCGCACATGTCCTGCGGCGCACATCTCTTGCGGTGCACATCTCCTGCTGCGCACATCTCCTGCAGTGCACATCTCCTGTTATGTACAGCTCCTGCGGCTCACATCTTCCATGCACATCTCCTGCGGCGCACATCTCCTGCGATGCACATCTCCAGTTGCGCATATCGCCTGCGGCGCATATCTCCTGCTATGTACATCTCCTGCAGCACACATTTCCTGTGCACATCTCCACAGTGCATATCTCAAGTGGTGCACATCTCCTGCTGCGCACATCTCCTGCGGCGCATCTCTCCTGCGTGCACATCTCCTGCGGTGCACATCTCCTGCTGCGCACATCTCCTGCGTTGTACATCTCCTGCGGTGCACATCTCCTGCTGCGCACATCTCTTGCGGCGCACATCCTGCGGCGCACACCCTTCGTTGCACATAAATGAAACATTTATTTACAAAAAAATTATAATAATTAACTAAAATTAATAAAAAAACTGTGCGCACACATCCTGCGGAGCACATCTCCTGCGGTGCACATCTCCTGCTGCGCAAATCTCCTGCTGCGCACATCTCCTGCGGTGCACATCTCTTGCGGCGCACATCCTGCTGCGCATATCTCCTGCTATGTACATCTCCTCCGGCTCACATCTCCTGCATGCACATCTCCTGCGGCGCACATCTCCTGCGGTGCAGAACATGCGATGCACATAAATAAAATTAATAAAAAAACTGTGTGCACACATCCTGCGGCGCACATCTCCTGCGGTGCACATCTCCTGCGGTGCACATCTGCTGCTGCGCACATCTCCTGCGGTGCACATCTCCGCACACATCCTGCGGCGCACATCTCCTGCGGCACTCATCTCCTGCGGCGCATATCTCCTGCGTACACATCTCCTGCGGTGCACATCTCCTGCTGCGCACATCTCCTGCGGTGTACATCTCCTGCGGTGCACATCTCCTGCTGCGCACATCTCCGGCGGTGCATATCTCTTGCGGCGCACATCCTGCGGCGCACATCTCCTGCGGTGCACATCTCCTGAGGCGCACATCTCCTGCGGTGCACATCTCCTGCGGTGCACATCTCCTGCTGCGCACATCTCCGGCGGTGCACATCTCTTGCGGCACACATCCTGTGGCGCACACCCTTCGTTGCACATAAATGAAACATTTATTTACAAAAAAATTATAATAATTAACTCAAATTAATAAAAAAAATGTGCGCACACATCCTACGGTGCAAATCTCCTGCTGCGCACATCTCCTGCGTTGAACAACATGCGATGCACATAAATAAAATTAATAAAAAAATCTCCTGCTGTGCACATCTCCTGCGGCACACATCTCCTGCTGCGCACATCTCCTGCGGTGCACATCTCTTGCGGCGCGCAACCTGCGGTGCACATAAATGAAACATTTATTTACAAAAAAATAATAAGAATCAACTCAAATTAATAAAAGAACTGTGCGCACTCATCCTGCGGCGCACATCTCCTGCTGCGCACATCTCCTGCTCTGCACATCTCCTGTGACGCACATCTCCTGCTGCGCACATCTCCTTCGGCACACATCTCCTGCGGTGCACATCTCTTGCGGCGCACATCCTGCGGCGCACACCCTGCGGTGCACATAAATGAAACATTTATTTACAAAAAAATATTATTACATCAAATTAATAAAAAAACTGTGTGCATACATCCTGCTGCGCACATCTCCTGCTGTGCACATCTCCTGCGTGCAGATCTCCCGCGGCGCACATCTCCTGCGGTGCACATCTCCGGTGGCGCATATCGCCTGCGGCGCACATCTCCTGCTTTGTACATTTCCTGCGGCGCACATCTCCTGTGGTGCACATCTCCTGCTGCGCACATCTCCTGCAGTGCACATCTCTTGCGGCGCACATCCTGCGGCGCACACCCTGCGGTGCACATAAATGAAACATTTATTTACAAAAAATTAGTGTTACATCAAATTAATAAAAAAACTGTGTGCATACATCCTGCTGCGCACATCTCCTGCTGTGCACATCTCCTGCGTTGCACATCTCCTGCTGTGCACATCTCCTGCGTTGCACATCTCCTGCGGTGCACATCTCTTGCGGCGCACATCCTGCGGCGCACACCCTGCGGTGCACATAAATGAAACATTTATTTACAAAAAAATAAAAAAATAAAATCAAATTAATAAAAAAACTGCGGCACACATCTCCTGCTGCGCATATCGCCTGCGGCGCACATCCTGCAGCGCACATCTCTTGCGGTGCACATCTCCTGCTGCGCACATCTCCTGCAGTGCACATCTCCTGCTGCGCACATCTCCTGCGTTGTACATCTCCTGCGGTGCACATCTCCTGCTGCGCACATCTCTTGCGGCGCACATCCTGCGGCGCACACCCTTCGTTGCACATAAATGAAACATTTATTTACAAAAAAATTATAATAATTAACTCAAATTAATAAAAAAACTGTGCGCACACATCCTGCGGCGCACATCTCCTGCGTGCCAATCTCCTGCTGCGCACATCTCCTGCTACGCACATCTCCTGCGGTGCACATCTCTTGCGGCGCACATCCTGCGGCGCACACCCTGCGTTGCACATAAATGAAACATTCATTTACAAAAAAATAAAAAAATAAAATAAAATTAATAAAAAAACTGCGGCACACATCTCCTGCTGCGCATATCGTCTGCGGCGCATATCTCCTGCTATGTACATCTCCTGCGGCTCACATCTCCTGCATGCACATCTCCTGCGGCGCACATCTCCTGCGGTGCAAATCTCCTGCGGCGCACATCTCTTGCGGTGCACATCTCCTGCTGCGCACATCTCCTGCGGTGCACATCTCCTGCTGCGCACATCTCCTGCGGTCCACATCTCCTGTTGCGCACATCTCCTGCGGTGCATATCTCTTGCGGCGCACATCCTGCGTTGCGAACCCTGCGTTGCACATAAATAAAACAGTTATTTACAAAAACATAAAAAAATCAAATCAAATTAATAATTAACTCAAATTAATAAATAAACTGTGCACACATCTCCTGCTGCGCACATCTCCTGCGGTGCACATCTCCTGCTGCGCACATCTCCTGCGGTGCACATCTCTTGCGGCGCACATCTCCTGCGGCGCACATCTCTTGCGGTGCACATCTCCTGCTGCGCACATCTCCTGCAGTGCACATCTCTTGCGGCGCACATCCTGCGGCGCACACCCTGCGGTGCACATAAATGAAACATTTATTTACAAAAAATTAGTATTACATCAAATTAATAAAAAAACTGTGTGCATACATCCTGCTGCGCACATCTCCTGCTGTGCACATCTCCTGCGTTGCACATCTCCTGCTGTGCACATCTCCTGCGTTGCACATCTCCTGCGGTGCACATCTCTTGCGGCGCAAAGCCTGCGGCGCACACCCTGCGGTGCACATAAATGAAACATTTATTTACAAAAAATTAAAAAAATAAAATAAAATTAATAAAAAAACTGCGGCACACATCTCCTGCTGCGCATATCGCCTGCGGCGCACATCCTGCGGCGCACACCCTTCGTTGCACATAAATGAAACATTTATTTACAAAAAAATTATAATAATTAACTAAAATTAATAAAAAAACTGTGCGCACACATCCTGCGGCGCACATCTCCTGCGGTGCACATCTCTTGGGGCGCACATCTCCTGCGGCGCACATCTCTTGCGGTGCACATCTCCTGCTGCGCACATCTCCTGCAGTGCACATCTCCTGCTGCGCACATCTCCTGCGTTGTACATCTCCTGCGGTGCACATCTCCTGCTGCGCACATCTCTTGCGGCGCACATCCTGCGGCGCACACCCTTCGTTGCACATAAATGAAACATTTATTTACAAAAAAATTACAATAATTAACTCAAATTAATAAAAAAACTGTGCGCACACATCCTGCGGCGCACATCTCCTGCGTGCCAATCTCCTGCTGCGCACATCTCCTGCTACGCACATCTCCTGCGGTGCACATCTCTTGCGGCGCACATCCTGCGGCGCACACCCTGCGTTGCACATAAATGAAACATTTATTTACAAAAAAATAAAAAAATAAAATCAAATTAATAAAAAAACTGCGGCACACATCTCCTGCGGCGCACATCTCCTGCGGTGCACATCTCCTGCTGCGCACATCTCCTGTGGTGCACATCTCCTGTTGCGCACATCTCCTGCGGTGCATATCTCTTGCGGCGCACATCCTGCGTTGCGAACCCTGCGTTGCACATAAATAAAACAGTTATTTACAAAAAAATAAAAAAATCAAATCAAATTAATAATTAACTCAAATTAATCAAAAAACTGTGCACACATCTCCTGCTGCGCAAATCTCCTGCGGTGCACATCTCCTGCTGCGCACATCTCCTGCGGTGCACATCTCCTGCTGCGCACATCTCCTGCGGTGCACATCTCTTGCGGCGCACATCTCCTGCGGCGCACATCTCTTGCGGTGCACATCTCCTGCTGCGCACATCTCCTGCAGTGCACATCTCCTGCGGTGCACATCTCTTGCGGCGCACATCCTGCGGCGCACACACTGCGGTGCACATAAATGAAACATTTATTTACAAAAAATAAAAAAATAAAATCAAATTAATAAAAAAACTGCGGCACACATCTCCTGCTGCGCATATCGCCTGCGGCGCATATCTCCTGCTATGTACATCTCCTGCGGCTCACATCTCCTGCTATGTACATCTCCTGCGGCGCACATCTCTTGCGGTGCACATCTCCTGCTGCGCACATCTCCTGCGGTGCACATCTCCTGCTGCGCACATCTCCTGCGGCCCACATCTCCTGCTGCGCACATCTCCTGCGGTGCACATCTCTTGCGGCGCACATGTCCTGCGGCGCACATCTCTTGCGGTGCACATCTCCTGCTGCGCACATCTCCTGCAGTGCACATCTCCTGCTGCGCACATCTCCTGCGGTGCACATCTCGTGTGGCGCACATCCTGCGGCGCACACCCTGAGTTGCACATAAATGAAACATTTATTTACAAAAAAATTATAATAATTAACTCAAATTAATAAAAAAACTGCGGCGCACATCTCCTGCTATGTACAGCTCCTGCGGCTCACATCTTCCATGCACATCTCCTGCGGTGCACATCTCCTGCGATGCACATCTCCAGTTGCGCATATCGCCTGCGGCGCATATCTCCTGCTATGTACATCTCCTGCAGCACACATTTCCTGTGCACATCTCCTGCAGTGCATATCTCAAGTGGTGCACATCTCCTGCTGCGCACATCTCCTGCGGCGCATATCTCCTGCGTACACATCTCCTGCGGTGCACATCTCCTGCTGCGCACATCTCCTGCGTTGTACATCTCCTGCGGTGCACATCTCCTGCTGCGCACATCTCTTGCGGCGCACATCCTGCGGCGCACACCCTTCGTTGCACATAAATGAAACATTTATTTACAAAAAAATTTTAATAATTAACTCAAATTAATAAAAAAACTGTGCGCACACATCCTGCGGCGCACATCTCCTGCGGTGCACATCTCCTGCTGCGCAAATCTCCTGCTGCGCACATCTCCTGCGGTGCACATCTCTTGCGGCACACATCCTGTTGCGCATATCTCCTGCTATGTACATCTCCTGCGGCTCACATCTCCTGCATGCACATCTCCTGCGGCGCACATCTCCTGCGGTGCAAATCTCCTGCGGCGCACATCTCTTGCGGTGCACATCTCCTGCTGCGCACATCTCCTGCGGCGCACATCTCTTGCGGTGCACATCTCCTGCTGCGCACATCTCCTGCAGTGCACATCTCCTGCTGCGCACATCTCCTGCGGTGCACATCTCTTGCGGCGCACATCCTGCGGCGCACACCCTGCGTTGCACATAAATGAAACATTTATTTACAAAAAAATTATAATAATTAACTCAAATTAATAAAAAAACTGTGCGCACACATCCTGCGGTGCAAACCTCCTGCTGCGCACATCTCCTGCATTGCAGAACATGCGATGCACATAAATAAAATTAATAAAAAAACTGTGCGCACACATCCTGCGGCGCACATCTCCTGCGGTGCACATCTCCTGCGGTGCACATCTCCTGCTGCGCACATCTCCTGCGGTGCACATCTTCCATGCACATCTCCTGCGGCGCACATCTCCTGCGATGCACATCTCCAGTTGCGCATATCGCCTGCGGCGCATATCTCCTGCTATGTACATCTCCTGCATCACACATTTCCTGTGCACATCTCCTGCAGTGCATATCTCAAGTGGTGCACATCTCCTGCTGCGCACATCTCCTGCGGCGCATATCTCCTGCGTACACATCTCGTGCGGTGCACATCTCCTGCTGCGCACATCTCCTGCGTTGTACATCTCCTGCGGTGCACATCTCCTGCTGCGCACATCTCTTGCGGCGCACATCCTGCGGCGCACACCCTTCGTTGCACATAAATGAAACATTTATTTACAAAAAAATTATAATAATTAACTAAAGTTAATAAAAAACTGTGCGCACACATCCTGCAGCGCACATCTCCTGCGGTGCACATCTCCTGCTGCGCAAATCTCCTGCTGCGCACATCTCCTGCGGTGCACATCTCTTGCGGCGCACATCCTGCTGCGCATATATCCTGCTATGTACATCTCCTGCGGCGCACATCTCCTGCGGTGCAAATCTCCTGCGGCGCACTTCTCTTGCGGTGCACATCTCCTGCTGCGCACATCTCTTGCGGCGCACATCCTGCGGCGCACACCCTTCGTTGCACATAAATGAAACATTTATTTACAAAAAAATTATAATAATTAACTCAAATTAATAAAAAAACTGTGCGCACACATCCTGCGGCGCACATCTCCTGCGTGCCAATCTCCTGCTGCGCACATCTCCTGCTACGCACATCTCCTGCGGTGCACATCTCTTGCGGCGCACATCCTGCGGCGCACACCCTGCGTTGCACATAAATGAAACATTTATTTACAAAAAAATAAAAAAATAAAATCAAATTAATAAAAAAACTGCGACACACATCTCCTGCGGCGCACATCTCCTGCGGTGCACATCTCCTGCTGCGCACATCTCCTGTGGTGCACATCTCCTGTTGCGCACATCTCCTGCGGTGCATATCTCTTGCGGCGCACATCCTGCGTTGCGAACCCTGCGTTGCACATAAATAAAACAGTTATTTACAAAAAAATAAAAAAATCAAATCAAATTAATAATTAACTCAAATTAATCAAAAAACTGTGCACACATCTCCTGCTGCGCACATCTCCTGCGGTGCACATCTCCTGCTGCGCACATCTCCTGCGGTGCACATCTCTTGCGGCGCACATCTCCTGCGGCGCACATCTCTTGCGGTGCACATCTCCTGCTGCGCACATCTCCTGCAGTGCACATCTCTTGCGGCGCACATCCTGCGGCGCACACCCTGCGGTGCACATAAATGAAACATTTATTTACAAAAAATTAGTATTACATCAAATTAATAAAAAAACTGTGTGCATACATCCTGCTGCGCACATCTCCTGCTGTGCACATCTCCTGCGTTGCACATCTCCTGCGTGCAGATCTCCTGCGGCGCACATCTCCTGCGGTGCACATCTCCGGTGGCGCATATCGCCTGCGGCGCACATCTCCTGCTTTGTACATCTCCTGCTTGCACATCTCCTGCGTGCACATCTCCTACGGTGCACATCTCCAGTGGCGCACATCTCCTGCTGCGCAAATCTCCTGCAGTGACCCTCCCTCGTCGCACACCCTGCGGTGCACATAAATGAAATATTTATTTACAAAAAATAATAATAATTAACTCAAATTCCTAAAAAAACTGTGCGCACACATCCTGCGGCGCACATCTCCTGCGGCACTCATCTCCTGCGGCGCATATCTCCTGCGTACACATCTCCTGCTGCGCAAATCTCCGGCGGTGCACATCTCCTGCTATGTACATCTCCTGCGGCTCACATCTCCTGCATGCACATCTCCTGCGGCACTCATCTCCTGCGGCGCATATCTCCTGCGTACACATCTCCTGCAGCACACATTTCCTGTGAACATCTCCTGCAGTGCATATCTCAAGTGGTGCACATCTCCTGCTGCGCACATCTCCTGCGGCGCATATCTCCTGCGTACACATCTCCTGCGGTGCACATCTCCTGCTGCGCACATCTCCTGCGTTGTACATCTCCTGCGGTGCACATCTCCTGCTGCGCACATCTCTTGCGGCGCACATCCTGCGGCGCACACCCTTCGTTGCACATAAATGAAACATTTATTTACAAAAAAATTATAATAATTAACTAAAATTAATAAAAAAACTGTGCGCACACATCCTGCAGCGCACATCTCCTGCGGTGAACATCTCCTGCTGCGCAAATCTCCTGCTGCGCACATCTCCTGCGGTGCACATCTCTTGCGGCGCACATCCTGCTGCGCATATCTCCTGCTATGTACATCTCCTGCGGCTCACATCTCCTGCATGCACATCTCCTGCGGCGCAAATCTCCTGCGGTGCAAATCTCCTGCAGTGCACATCTCCTGCGGCGCACATCTCCTGCGTTGTACATCTCCTGCGGTGCACATCTCCTGCTGCGCATATCGCCTGCGGCGCACATCCTGCGGCGCACACCCTTCGTTGCACATAAATGAAACATTTATTTACAAAAAAATTATAATAATTAACTAAAATTAATAAAAAAACTGTGCGCACACATCCTGCGGCGCACATCTCCTGCGGTGCACATCTCTTGGGGCGCACATCTCCTGCGGCGCACATCTCTTGCGGTGCACATCTCCTGCTGCGCACATCTCCTGCAGTGCACATCTCCTGCTGCGCACATCTCCTGCGTTGTACATCTCCTGCGGTGCACATCTCCTGCTGCGCACATCTCTTGCGGCGCACATCCTGCGGCGCACACCCTTCGTTGCACATAAATGAAACATTTATTTACAAAAAAATTACAATAATTAACTCAAATTAATAAAAAAACTGTGCGCACACATCCTGCGGCGCACATCTCCTGCGTGCCAATCTCCTGCTGCGCACATCTCCTGCTACGCACATCTCCTGCGGTGCACATCTCTTGCGGCGCACATCCTGCGGCGCACACCCTGCGTTGCACATAAATGAAACATTTATTTACAAAAAAATAAAAAAATAAAATCAAATTAATAAAAAAACTGCGGCACACATCTCCTGCGGCGCACATCTCCTGCGGTGCACATCTCCTGCTGCGCACATCTCCTGTGGTGCACATCTCCTGTTGCGCACATCTCCTGCGGTGCATATCTCTTGCGGCGCACATCCTGCGTTGCGAACCCTGCGTTGCACATAAATAAAACAGTTATTTACAAAAAAATAAAAAAATCAAATCAAATTAATAATTAACTCAAATTAATCAAAAAACTGTGCACACATCTCCTGCTGCGCACATCTCCTGCGGTGCACATCTCCTGCTGCGCACATCTCCTGCGGTGCACATCTCCTGCTGCGCACATCTCCTGCGGTGCACATCTCTTGCGGCGCACATCTCCTGCGGCGCACATCTCTTGCGGTGCACATCTCCTGCTGCGCACATCTCCTGCAGTGCACATCTCCTGCGGTGCACATCTCTTGCGGCGCACATCCTGCGGCGCACACACTGCGGTGCACATAAATGAAACATTTATTTACAAAAAATAAAAAAATAAAATCAAATTAATAAAAAAACTGCGGCACACATCTCCTGCTGCGCATATCGCCTGCGGCGCATATCTCCTGCTATGTACATCTCCTGCGGCTCACATCTCCTGCTATGTACATCTCCTGCGGCGCACATCTCTTGCGGTGCACATCTCCTGCTGCGCACATCTCCTGCGGTGCACATCTCCTGCTGCGCACATCTCCTGCGGCCCACATCTCCTGCTGCGCACATCTCCTGCGGTGCACATCTCTTGCGGCGCACATGTCCTGCGGCGCACATCTCTTGCGGTGCACATCTCCTGCTGCGCACATCTCCTGCAGTGCACATCTCCTGCTGCGCACATCTCCTGCGGTGCACATCTCGTGCGGCGCACATCCTGCGGCGCACACCCTGAGTTGCACATAAATGAAACATTTATTTACAAAAAAATTATAATAATTAACTCAAATTAATAAAAAAACTGCGGCGCACATCTCCTGCTATGTACAGCTCCTGCGGCTCACATCTTCCATGCACATCTCCTGCGGTGCACATCTCCTGCGATGCACATCTCCAGTTGCGCATATCGCCTGCGGCGCATATCTCCTGCTATGTACATCTCCTGCAGCACACATTTCCTGTGCACATCTCCTGCAGTGCATATCTCAAGTGGTGCACATCTCCTGCTGCGCACATCTCCTGCGGCGCATATCTCCTGCGTACACATCTCCTGCGGTGCACATCTCCTGCTGCGCACATCTCCTGCGTTGTACATCTCCTGCGGTGCACATCTCCTGCTGCGCACATCTCTTGCGGCGCACATCCTGCGGCGCACACCCTTCGTTGCACATAAATGAAACATTTATTTACAAAAAAATTTTAATAATTAACTCAAATTAATAAAAAAACTGTGCGCACACATCCTGCGGCGCACATCTCCTGCGGTGCACATCTCCTGCTGCGCAAATCTCCTGCTGCGCACATCTCCTGCGGTGCACATCTCTTGCGGCACACATCCTGTTGCGCATATCTCCTGCTATGTACATCTCCTGCGGCTCACATCTCCTGCATGCACATCTCCTGCGGCGCACATCTCCTGCGGTGCAAATCTCCTGCGGCGCACATCTCTTGCGGTGCACATCTCCTGCTGCGCACATCTCCTGCGGCGCACATCTCTTGCGGTGCACATCTCCTGCTGCGCACATCTCCTGCAGTGCACATCTCCTGCTGCGCACATCTCCTGCGGTGCACATCTCTTGCGGCGCACATCCTGCGGCGCACACCCTGCGTTGCACATAAATGAAACATTTATTTACAAAAAAATTATAATAATTAACTCAAATTAATAAAAAAACTGTGCGCACACATCCTGCGGTGCAAACCTCCTGCTGCGCACATCTCCTGCATTGCAGAACATGCGATGCACATAAATAAAATTAATAAAAAAACTGTGCGCACACATCCTGCGGCGCACATCTCCTGCGGTGCACATCTCCTGCGGTGCACATCTCCTGCTGCGCACATCTCCTGCGGTGCACATCTTCCATGCACATCTCCTGCGGCGCACATCTCCTGCGATGCACATCTCCAGTTGCGCATATCGCCTGCGGCGCATATCTCCTGCTATGTACATCTCCTGCATCACACATTTCCTGTGCACATCTCCTGCAGTGCATATCTCAAGTGGTGCACATCTCCTGCTGCGCACATCTCCTGCGGCGCATATCTCCTGCGTACACATCTCGTGCGGTGCACATCTCCTGCTGCGCACATCTCCTGCGTTGTACATCTCCTGCGGTGCACATCTCCTGCTGCGCACATCTCTTGCGGCGCACATCCTGCGGCGCACACCCTTCGTTGCACATAAATGAAACATTTATTTACAAAAAAATTATAATAATTAACTAAAGTTAATAAAAAACTGTGCGCACACATCCTGCAGCGCACATCTCCTGCGGTGCACATCTCCTGCTGCGCAAATCTCCTGCTGCGCACATCTCCTGCGGTGCACATCTCTTGCGGCGCACATCCTGCTGCGCATATATCCTGCTATGTACATCTCCTGCGGCGCACATCTCCTGCGGTGCAAATCTCCTGCGGCGCACTTCTCTTGCGGTGCACATCTCCTGCTGCGCACATCTCTTGCGGCGCACATCCTGCGGCGCACACCCTTCGTTGCACATAAATGAAACATTTATTTACAAAAAAATTATAATAATTAACTCAAATTAATAAAAAAACTGTGCGCACACATCCTGCGGCGCACATCTCCTGCGTGCCAATCTCCTGCTGCGCACATCTCCTGCTACGCACATCTCCTGCGGTGCACATCTCTTGCGGCGCACATCCTGCGGCGCACACCCTGCGTTGCACATAAATGAAACATTTATTTACAAAAAAATAAAAAAATAAAATCAAATTAATAAAAAAACTGCGACACACATCTCCTGCGGCGCACATCTCCTGCGGTGCACATCTCCTGCTGCGCACATCTCCTGTGGTGCACATCTCCTGTTGCGCACATCTCCTGCGGTGCATATCTCTTGCGGCGCACATCCTGCGTTGCGAACCCTGCGTTGCACATAAATAAAACAGTTATTTACAAAAAAATAAAAAAATCAAATCAAATTAATAATTAACTCAAATTAATCAAAAAACTGTGCACACATCTCCTGCTGCGCACATCTCCTGCGGTGCACATCTCCTGCTGCGCACATCTCCTGCGGTGCACATCTCTTGCGGCGCACATCTCCTGCGGCGCACATCTCTTGCGGTGCACATCTCCTGCTGCGCACATCTCCTGCAGTGCACATCTCTTGCGGCGCACATCCTGCGGCGCACACCCTGCGGTGCACATAAATGAAACATTTATTTACAAAAAATTAGTATTACATCAAATTAATAAAAAAACTGTGTGCATACATCCTGCTGCGCACATCTCCTGCTGTGCACATCTCCTGCGTTGCACATCTCCTGCGTGCAGATCTCCTGCGGCGCACATCTCCTGCGGTGCACATCTCCGGTGGCGCATATCGCCTGCGGCGCACATCTCCTGCTTTGTACATCTCCTGCTTGCACATCTCCTGCGTGCACATCTCCTACGGTGCACATCTCCAGTGGCGCACATCTCCTGCTGCGCAAATCTCCTGCAGTGACCCTCCCTCGTCGCACACCCTGCGGTGCACATAAATGAAATATTTATTTACAAAAAATAATAATAATTAACTCAAATTCCTAAAAAAACTGTGCGCACACATCCTGCGGCGCACATCTCCTGCGGCACTCATCTCCTGCGGCGCATATCTCCTGCGTACACATCTCCTGCTGCGCAAATCTCCGGCGGTGCACATCTCCTGCTATGTACATCTCCTGCGGCTCACATCTCCTGCATGCACATCTCCTGCGGCACTCATCTCCTGCGGCGCATATCTCCTGCGTACACATCTCCTGCAGCACACATTTCCTGTGCACATCTCCTGCAGTGCATATCTCAAGTGGTGCACATCTCCTGCTGCGCACATCTCCTGCGGCGCATATCTCCTGCGTACACATCTCCTGCGGTGCACATCTCCTGCTGCGCACATCTCCTGCGTTGTACATCTCCTGCGGTGCACATCTCCTGCTGCGCACATCTCTTGCGGCGCACATCCTGCGGCGCACACCCTTCGTTGCACATAAATGAAACATTTATTTACAAAAAAATTATAATAATTAACTAAAATTAATAAAAAAACTGTGCGCACACATCCTGCAGCGCACATCTCCTGCGGTGCACATCTCCTGCTGCGCAAATCTCCTGCTGCGCACATCTCCTGCGGTGCACATCTCTTGCGGCGCACATCCTGCTGCGCATATCTCCTGCTATGTACATCTCCTGCGGCTCACATCTCCTGCATGCACATCTCCTGCGGCGCAAATCTCCTGCGGTGCAAATCTCCTGCAGTGCACATCTCCTGCGGCGCACATCTCCTGCGTTGTACATCTCCTGCGGTGCACATCTCCTGCTGCGCACATCTCTTGCGGCGCACATCCTGCGGCGCACACCCTTCGTTGCACATAAATGAAACATTTATTTGCAAAAAAATTATAATAATTAACTCAAATTAATAAAAAAACTGTGCGCACACATCCTGCGGCGCACATCTCCTGCGTGCCAATCTCCTGCTGCGCACATCTCCTGCTACGCACATCTCCTGCGGTGCACATCTCTTGCGGCGCACATCCTGCGGCGCACACCCTGCGTTGCACATAAATGAAACATTTATTTACAAAAAAATAAAAAAATAAAATCAAATTAATAAAAAAACTGCGGCACACATCTCCTGCGGCGCACATCTCCTGCGGTGCACATCTCCTGCTGCGCACATCTCCTACGGTGCACATCTCCTGTTGCGCACATCTCCTGCGGTGCACATCTCTTGCGGCGCACATCTCCTGCGGCGCACATCTCCTGCGGTGCACATCTCCTGCGGTGCACATCTCCTGCTGCGCACATCTCCTGCGGTGCACATCTCCTGCTGCGCACATCTCCTGCAGTGCACATCTCTTGCGGCGCACATCCTCCGGCGCACACCCTGCGGTGCACATAAATGAAACATTTATTTACAAAAAATTAGTATTACATCAAATTAATAAAAAAACTGTGTGCATACATCCTGCTGCGCACATCTCCTGCTGTGCACATCTCCTGCGTTGCACATCTCCTGCGTGCAGATCTCCTGCGGCGCACATCTCCTGCGGTGCACATCTCCGGTGGCGCATATCGCCTGCGGCGCACATCTCCTGCTTTGTACATCTCCTGCGGTGCACATCTCCTGCTGCGCAAATCTCCGGCGGTGCACATCTCTTGCGGCGCACATCTCCTGCGGTGCACATCTCCTCCTATGTACATCTCCTGCGGCCCACATCTCCTGCATGCACATCTCCTGCGGCGCATATCTCCTGCGTACACATCTCCTGCGGTGCACATCTCCTGCTGCGCACATCTCCTGCGTTGTACATCTCCTGCGGTGCACATCTCCTGCTGCGCACATCTCCTGCGGTGCACATCTCTTGCGGCGCACATCCTGCGGCGCACACCCTGCGTTGCACATAAATGAAACATTTATTTACAAAAAAATCAAAAAATCAAATCACATTAATAAAAAAACTGCGGCACACATCTCCTGCTGCGCATATCGCCTGCGGCGCACATCTCCTGCTATGTACATCTCCTGCGGCTCACATCTCCTGCATGCACATCTCCTGCGGCGCACATATCCTGCGATGCACATATCCAGTGGCGCACATCTGCGGCGGTGCACATCTCTTGCGGCGCGCACCCTGCGGTGCACATAAATGAAACATTTATTTACAAAAAAATAATAATAATTAACTCAAATTAATAAAAAAATTGTGCGCACAAATCCGTCAGCGCACATCTCCTGCGGTGCACATCTCCTGCTGCGCACATCTCCGGCAGTGCATATCTCTTGCGGCGCACATCTCCTGCGGTGCACATCTCCTGAGGCGCACATCTCCTGCGGTGCACATCTCCTGCGGTGCACATCTCTTGCGGCACACATCCTGCGGCGCACACCCTTCGTTGCACATAAATGAAACATTTATTTACAAAAAATTATAATAATTAACTCAAATTAATAAAAAACTGTGCGCACACATCCTGCGGCTCAAATCTCCTGCTGCGCACATCTCCTGCATTGCAGAACATGCGATGCACATAAATAAAATTAATAAAAAAACTGTGCGCACACATCCTGCGGCGCAAACCTCCTGCATGCCAATCTCCTGCTGCGCACATCTCCTGCGGTGCACATCTCCTGCGCACACATCTCCTGCGATGCACATCTCCTGCGTCGCACATCTCCTGCGATGCACATCTCCAGTGGTGCACATCTCCGGCGGTGCACATCTCTTGCGGCGCGCACCCTGCGGTGCACATAAATGAAACATTTATTTACAAAAAAATAATAATAATTAACTCAAATTAATAAAAAAACTGTGCGCACAAATCCTGCAGCGCACATCTCCTGCGTTCTAATCTCCTGCGTGCACATCTCCTGCGGTGCACACACCCTGCTGCGCACATCTCCTGCGGCGCACATCTCCTGTGGCGCACATCTCTTGCGGCGCACATCTCTTGCGGTGCACATCTCCTGCTGCGCACATCTCCTGCGGTGCACATCTCCTGCTGCGCACATCTCCTGCGGTGCACATCTCCTGATACGCACATCTCCTGCGTGCACATCTCTTGCGCCACACATCTCCTGCGGCGCACATCTCTTGCTGCGCACATCTCCTGCGGTGCACATCTCTTGCGGCGCACATCCTGCGGCGCACACCCTGCGTTGCACATAAATGAAACATTTATTTACAAAAAAAATCAAAAAATCAAATCAAATTAATAAAAAAACTGCGGCACACATCTCCTGCTGCGCATATCGCCTGCGGCGCACATCTCCTGCTATGTACATCTCCTGCGGCTCACATCTCCTGCATGCACATCTCCTGCGGCGCACATCTCCAGTGGCGCACATCTCCGGCGGTGCACATCTCTTGCGGCGCGCACCCTGCGGTGCACATAAATGAAACATTTATTTACAAAAAAATAATAATAATTAACTCAAATTAATAAAAAAACTGTGCGCACAAATCCTGCAGCGCACATCTCCTGCGTGCTAATCTCCTGCGTGCACATCTCCTGCGGTGCACATCTCCTGCGGCGCACATCTCCTGCGATGCACATCTCCTGCTGCGCACATCTACTGTGGTGCACATCTCCTGTTGCGCACATCTCCTGCGGTGCATATCTCTTGCGGCGCACATCCTGCGTTGCGAACTATGCGTTGCACATAAATAAAACAGTTATTTACAAAAAAAGAAAAAAATCAAATCAAATTAATAAAAAAACTGCGGCACACATCTCCTGCTGCGCATATCGCCTGCGGCGCACATCTCCTGCTATGTACGTCTCCTGCGGCTCACATCTCCTGCATGCACATCTCCTGCAGCGCACATCTCCTGCAGTGAATATCTCAAGTGGTGCACATCTCCTGCTGCGCACGTCTCCTGCGGCACACATCTCCTGCTGCGCACATCTCCTGCGGTGCACATCTCCTAATGCGCACATCTCCGGCGGTGCACATCTCTTGCGGCGCACACCCTGCGGTGCACATAAATGAAACATTTATTTACAAAAAAATATTATTAAATCAAATTAATAAAAAAAACGTGTGCACACACCCTGCTGCGCACATCTCCTGCGGCGCACATCTCCTGTGGCGCACATCTCTTGCGGCGCACATCTCTTGCGGTGCACATCTCCTGCTGCGCACATCTCCTGCGGTGCACATCTCCTGCTGCGCACATCTCCTGCGGTGCACATCTCCTGCTGCGCACATCTCCTGCGTGCACATCTCTTACGCCGCACATCTCCTGCTGCGCACATCTCCTGCGGTGCACATCTCCTGCTGCGCACATCTCCTGCATACAAATCTCCTGCGGTGCACATCTCCTGCTGCGCACATCTCCTGCGGTGTCCATCTCCTGCGGTGCACATCTCCTGCTGCGCACATCTCCTGCAGTGCACACATCCTGCGGCGCACATCTCCTGCGTGCTAATCTCCTGCGTGCACATCTCCTGCGGTGCACATCTCCTGCGGCGCACATCTCCTGCGGTGCACATCTCCTGCTGCGCACATCTCCTGTGGTGCACATTTCCTGTTGCGCACATCTCCTGCGGTGCATATCTCTTGTGGCGCACATCCTGCGTTGCGAACCCTGCGTTGCACATAAATAAAACAGTTATTTACAAAAAAATTAAAAAATCAAATCAAATTAATAAAAAAACTGCGGCACACATCTCCTGATACGCATATTGCCTGCGGCGCACATCTCCTGCTATGTACATCTCCTGCGGCTCACATCTCCTGCATGCACATCTCCTGCGGTGCACATCTCCTGCGATGCACATCTCCAGTGGCGCACATCTCCTGCTGCGCATATCGCCTGCGGCGCATATCTCCTGCTATGTACATGTCCTGCAGCGCACATTTCCTGTGCACATCTCCTGCAGTGCATATCTCAAGTGATGCACATCTCCTGCTGCGCACATCTCCTGCGGCGCATATCTCCTGCGATGCACATCTCCAGTGGCGCACATCTCCGGCGGTGCACATCTCTTGCGGCGCGCACCCTGCGGTGCACATCTCCTGCGTGCCAATCTCCTGCTGCGCACATCTCCTGCGGTGCACATCTCCTGCGGCGCACATCTCCTGCTGCGCACATCTCCTGCGGTGCACATCTCCTGCGGTGCACATCTCCTGCTGCGCACATCTCCTGCGGTGTACATCTCCTGCGCACATCCTGCGGCGCACATCTCCTGCGGTGCACATCTCCTGAGGCGCACATCTCCTGCGGTGCACATCTCCTGCGGTGCACATCTCCTGCTGCCCAAATCTCCGGCGGTGCACATCTATTGCGGCACACATCCTGTGGCGCACACCCTTCGTTGCACATAAATGAAACATTTATTTACATAAAATTTATAATAATTAACTCAAATTAATAAAAAAACTGTGTGCACACATCCTGCGGCGCACATCTCCTGTTGCGCACATCTCCTGCGGTGCATATCTCTTGCGGCGTACATCCTGCGTTGCGAACCCTGCGTTGCACATAAATAAAACAGTTATTTACAAAAAAATAAAAAAATAAAATCAAATTAATAATTAACTCAAATTAATAAAAAAACTGTGCACACATCTCCTGCTGCGCACATCTCCTGTGGTGCACATCTCCTGCTGCGCACATCTACTGCGGTGCACATCTCTTGCGGCGCACATCTCCTGCGGCGCACATCTCTTGCGGTGCACATCTCCTGCTGCGCACATCTCCTGCAGTGCACATCTCTTGCGGCACACATCCTGCGGCGCACACCCTGCGGTGCACATAAATGAAACATTTATTTACAAAAAATTAGTATTACATCAAATTAATAAAAAAACTGTGTGCATACATCCTGCTGCGCACATCTCCTGCTGTGCACATCTCCTGCTGCGCATATCGCCTGCGGCGCACATCCTGCGGCGCACACCCTTCGTTGCACATAAATGAAACATTTATTTACAAAAAAATTATAATAATTAACTAAAATTAATAAAAAAACTGTGCGCACACATCCTGCGGCGCACATCTCCTGCGGTGCACATCTCTTGGGGCGCACATCTCCTGCTGCGCACATCTCCTGCGGTGCACATCTCCTGCGGCGCACATCTCCTGCTGCGCACATCTCCTGCGGTGCACATCTCCTGCGGTGCACATCTCCTGCTGCGCACATCTCCTGCGGTGTACATCTCCTGCACACATCCTGCTGCGCACATCTCCTGCGGCGCACATCTCCTGCGGTGCACATCTCCGGTGGCGCATATCGCCTGCGGCGCACATCTCCTGCTTTGTACATCTCCTGCGGCGCACATCTCCTGCGTGCACATCTCCTGCTATGTAGATCTCCTGCGGCGCACACATCCTACGGCGAAAATCTCCTGCTGCGCACATCTCCTGCGTTGCACAACATGCGATGCACATAAATAAAATTAATAAAAAAACTGTGCGCACACATCCTGCGGCGCACATCTCCTGCGTGCCAATCTCCTGCTGTTCACATCTCCTGCGGTGCACATCGCCTGCGGCGCACATCGCCTGCGGCGCACATCTCCTGCGGTGCACATCTCCTGCGGTGCACATCTCCTGCTGCCCAAATCTCCGGCGGTGCACATCTCTTGCGGCACACATCCTGTGGCGCACACCCTTCGTTGCACATAAATGAAACATTTATTTACATAAAATTTATAATAATTAACTCAAATTAATAAAAAAACTGTGCGCACACATCCTGCGGCGCACATCTCCTGCTGTGCAAATCTCCTGCGGTGCACATCTCCTGCGGTGCACATCTCCTGCTGCGCACATCTCCTGCGGCGCACATCTCCTGCGGTGCACATCTCCTGCTGCGCACATCTCCTGCGGTGCACATCTCTCGCGGCGCACATCCTGCGGCACACACCCTGCGGTGCACATAAATGAAACATTTATTTACAAAAAAATATTATTACATCAAATTAATAAAAAAACTGTGTGCACACATCCTGCTGCGCACATCTCCTGCGGCGCACATCTCCTGCGGTGCACATCTCCGGTGGCGCATATCGCCTGCGGCGCACATCTCCTGCTTTGTACATCTCCTGCGGCGCACATCTCCTGCGTGCACATCTCCTGCTATGTAGATCTCCTGCGGCGCACATCTCCTGCGTTGCACATCTCCGGTGGCGCATATCGCCTGCGGTGCACATCTCTGCACACATCCTGCGGCGCACATCTCCTGCGGTGCACATCTCCTTCTGCCCACATCTCCTGTGGTGCACATCTCCTGTTGCGCACTTCTCCTGCGTTGCATATCTCTTGCGACGCACATCCTGCGTTGCGAACCCTGCGTTGCACATAAATAAAACAGTTATTACAAAAAAATAAAAAAATCAAATCAAATTAATAAAAAAACTGCGGCACACATCTCCTGCTGCGCATATCGCCTGCGGCGCACATCTCTTGCGTGCTAATCTCCTGCGTCCACATCTCCTGCGGTGCACATCTCCTGCGGCGCACATCTCCTGCTGCGCACATTTCCGGCGGTGCACATCTCCTGCGGCGCACATCTCCTGCGGTGCACATCTCCTGCTGCGCACATCTCCTGCGGTGCACATCTCTCGCGGCGCACATCCTGCGGCGCACACCCTGCGGTGCACATAAATGAAACATTTATTTACAAAAAAATATTATTACATCAAATTAATAAAAAAACTGTGTGCACACATCCTGCTGCGCACATCTCCTGCGGCGCACATCTCCTGCGGTGCACATCTCCGGTGGCGCATATCGCCTGCGGCGCACATCTCCTGCTTTGTACATCTCCTGCGTGCACATCTCCTGCTATGTAGATCTCCTGCGGCGCACACATCCTACGGAGCACATCTCCTGCGTGCCAATCTCCTGCTGTTCACATCTCCTGCGGTGCACATCGCCTGCGGCGCACATCGCCTGCGGCGCACATCTCCTGCTATGTACATCTCCTGCGGCGCACATCTCCTGCTATGTACATCTCCTGCGGCGCACATCTCCTGCGATGCACATCTCCAGTGGCGCACATCTCCGGCGGTGCACATCTCTTGCGGCGCGCACCCTGCGGTGCACATCTCCTGCGTTCCAATCTCCTGCTGCGCACATCTCCTGCGGTGCACATCTCCTGCGGCGCACATCTCCTGCTGCGCACATCTCCTGCGGTGCACATCTCCTGCGGTGCAAATCTCCTGCTGCGCATATCTCCTGCGGTGTACATCTCCTGCGCACATCCTGCGGCGCACATCTCCTGCGGTGCACATCTCCTGCGGTGCACATCTCCTGCTGCCCAACTCTCCGGCGGTGCACATCTCTTGCGGCACACATCCTGTGGCGCACACCCTTCGTTGCACATAAATGAAACATTTATTTACATAGAATTAATAATAATTAACTCAAATTAATAAAAAAACTGTGCGCACACATCCTGCGGCGCACATCTCCTGCTGCGCACATCTCCTGTGGTGCATATCTCCTGCGGTGCACATCTCCTGCTGCGCACATCTCCTGCGGCGCACATCTCCTGCGGTGCACATCTCCTGCTGCGCACATCTCCTGCGGTGCACATCTCTCGCGGCGCACATCCTGCGGCGCACACCCTGCGGTGCACATCTCCTGCGGTGCACATCTCCGGTGGCGCATATCGCCTGCGGCGCACATCTCCTGCTTTGTACATCTCCTGCGGCGCACATCTCCTGCGTGCACATCTCCTGCTATGTAGATCTCCTGCGGCGCACATCTCCTGCGGTGCACATATCCGGTGGCGCATATCGCCTGCGGCGCACATCTCCTACTTTGTACATCTCCTGCGGCGCACATCTCCTGCGTGCACATCTCCTGCTATGTAGAACTCCTGCGGCGCACACATCCTACGGCGAAAATCTCCTGCTGCGCACATCTCCTGCGTTGCACAACATGCGATGCACATAAATAAAATTAATAAAAAAACTGTGCGCACACATCCTGCGGCGCACATCTCCTGCGTGCCAATCTCCTGCTGTTCACATCTCCTGCGGTGCACATCACCTGCGGCGCACATCGCCTGCGGCGCACATCTCCTGCTATGTACATCTCCTGCGGCGCACATCTCCTGCTATGTACATCTCCTGCGGCGCACATCTCCTGCGATGCACATCTCCAGTGGCGCACATCTCCGGCAGTGCACATCTCTTGCGGCGCGCACCCTGCGGTGTACATCTCCTGCGTACCAATCTCCTGCTGCGCACATCTCCTGCGGTGCACATCTCCTGCGGCGCACATCTCCTGCTGCGCACATCTCCTGCGGTGCACATCTCCTGCGGTGCACATCTCCTGCTGCGCACATCTCCTGCGGTGTACATCTCCTGCGCACATCCTGCGGCGCACATCTCCTGCGGTGCACATCTCCTGAGGCGCACATCTCCTGCGGTGCACATCTCCTGCTGCCCAAATCTCCGGCACTGCACATCTCTTGCGGCACATCTCCTGCTGCGCACATCTCCTGCGGCGCACATCTCCTGCGTGCACATCTCCTGCTATGTAGATCTCCTGCGGCGCACATCTCCTGCGGTGCACATCTCCGGTGGCGCATATCGCCTGCGGTGCACATCTCCGCACACATCCTGCGGCGCACATCTCCTGCGGTGCACATCTCCTTCTGCCCACATCTCCTGTGGTGCACATCTCCTGTTGCGCACTTCTCCTGCGTTGCATATCTCTTGCCACGCACATCCTGCGTTGCGAACCCTGCGTTGCACATAAATAAAACAGTTATTTACAAAAAAATAAAAAAATCAAATCAAATTAATAAAAAAACTGTGCGCACACATCCTGCGGCGCACATCTCCTGCTGCGCACATCTCCTGTGGTGCACATCTCCTGCGGTGCACATCTCCTGCTGCGCACATCTCCTGCGGCGCACATCTCCTGCGGTGCACATCTCCTGCTGCGCACATCTCCTGCGGTGCACATCTCTCGCGGCGCACATCCTGCGGCGCACACCCTGCGGTGCACATAAATGAAACATTTATTTACAAAAAAATATTATTACATCAAATTAATAAAAAAACTGTGTGCACACATCCTGCGGCGCACATCTCCTGCTGCGCACATCTCCTGCGGTGCACATCTCCTGCTGCGCACATCTCCTGCGGCGCACATCTCCTGCGGTGCACATCTCCTGCTGCGCACATCTCCTGCGGTGCACATCTCTCGCGGCGCACATCCTGCGGCGCACACCCTGCGGTGCACATAAATGAAACATTTATTTACAAAAAAATATTATTACATCAAATTAATAAAAAAACTGTGTGCACACATCCTGCTGCGCACATCTCCTGCAGCGCACATCTCCTGCGGTGCACATCTCCTGCTGCGCACATCTCCTGTGGTGCACATCTCCTGTTGCGCACATCTCCTGCGGTGCATATCTCTTGCGGCGCACATCCTGCGTTGCGAACCCTGCATTGCACATAAATGAAACAGTTATTTACAAAAAAATAAAAAAATCAAATCAAATTAATAAAAAAACTGCGGCACACATCTCCTGCTGCGCATATCGCCTGCGGCGCACATCTCTTGCGTGCTAATCTCCTGCGTCCACATCTCCTGCGGTGCACATCTCCTGCGGCGCACATCTCCTGCTGCGCACATTTCCGGCGGTGCACATCTCTTGCGGCGCACATCTCTCGCCGCGCACATCCTGCGGCGCACACCCTGCGGTGCACATAAATGAAACATTTATTTACAAAAAAATATTATTACATCAAATTAATAAAAAAACTGTGTGCACACATCCTGCTGCGCACATCTCCTGCAGCGCACATCTCCTGCGGTGCACATCTCCTGCTGCACACATCTCCTGTGGTGCACATCTCCTGTTGCGCACATCTCCTGCGGTGCATATCTCTTGCGGCGCACATCCTGCGTTGCGAACCCTGCGTTGCACATAAATAAAACAGTTATTTACAAAAAAATAAAAAAATCAAATCAAATTAATAATTAACTCAAATTAATAAAAAAACTGTGCACACATCTCCTGCTGCGCACATCTCCTGCGGTGCACATCTCCTGCTGCGCACATCTCCTGCGGTGCACATCTCTTGCGGCGCACATCTCCTGCGGCGCACATCTCTTGCGGTGCACATCTCCTGCTGCGCACATCTCCTGCAGTGCACATCTCTTGCGGCGCACATCCTGCGGCGCACACCCTGCGGTGCACATAAATGAAACATTTATTTACAAAAAATTAGTATTACATCAAATTAATAAAAAAACTGTGTGCATACATCCTGCTGCGCACATCTCCTGCTGTGCACATCTCCTGCGTTGCACATCTCCTGCTGTGCACATCTCCTGCGTTGCACATCTCCTGCGGTGCACATCTCTTGCGGCGCACATCCTGCGGCGCACACCCTGCGGTGCACATAAATGAAACATTTATTTACAAAAAAATAAAAAAATAAAATCAAATTAATAATAAAACTGCGGCACACATCTCCTGCTGCGCATATCGCCTGCGGCGCACATCCTGCGGCGCACACCCTTCGTTGCACATAAATGAAACATTTATTTACAAAAAAATTATAATAATTAACTAAAATTAATAAAAAAACTGTGCGCACACATCCTGCGGCGCACATCTCCTGCGGTGCACATCTCTTGCTGCGCACATCTCCTGCGGCGCACATCTCCTGCGGCGCACATCTCCTGCTGCGCACATCTCCTGCGGTGCACATCTCCTGCGGTGCACATCTCCTGCTGCGCACATCTTCTGCGGTGTACATCTCCTGCGCACATCCTGCGGCGCACATCTCCTGCGGTGCACATCTCCTGAGGCGCACATCTCCTGCGGTGCACATCTCCTGCGGTGCACATCTCCTGCTGCCCAAATCTCCGGCGGTGCACATCTCTTGCGGTACACATCCTGTGGCGCACACCCTTCGTTGCACATAAATGAAACATTTATTTACATAAAATTTATAATAATTAACTCAAATTAATAAAAAAACTGTGTGCACACATCCTGCTGCGCACATCTCCTGCGGCGCACATCTCCTGCGGTGCACATCTCCGGTGGCGCATATCGCCTGCGGCGCACATCTCCTGCTTGGTACATCTCTTGCGGCGCACATCTCCTGCGTGCACATCTCCTGCTATGTAGATCTCCTGCGGCGCACATCTCCTGCGGTGCACATCTCCTGCGGTGCACATCTCCTTCTGCCCACATCTCCTGTGGTGCACATCTCCTGTTGCGCACATCTCCTGCGGTGCATATCTCTTGTGGCGCACATCCTGCGTTGCGAGCCCTGCGTTGCACATAAATAAAACAGTTATTTACAAAAAAATAAAAAAATCAAATCAAATTAATAAAAAAACTGCGGCACACATCTCCTGCTGCGCATATCGCCTGCGGCGCACATCTCTTGCGTGCTAATCTCCTGCGTCCACATCTCCTGCGGTGCACATCTCCTGCGGCGCACATCTCCTGCTGCGCACATTTCCGGCGGTGCACATCTCTTGCGGCGCACATCTCTCGCGGCGCACATCCTGCGGCGCACACCCTGCGGTGCACATAAATGAAACATTTATTTACAAAAAAATATTATTACATCAAATTAATAAAAAAACTGTGTGCACACATCCTGCTGCGCACATCTCCTGCAGCGCACATCTCCTGCGGTGCACATCTCCTGCTGCACACATCTCCTGTGGTGCACATCTCCTGTTGCGCACATCTCCTGCGGTGCATATCTCTTGCGGCGCACATCCTGCGTTGCGAACCCTGCGTTGCACATAAATAAAACAGTTATTTACAAAAAAATAAAAAAATCAAATCAAATTAATAATTAACTCAAATTAATAAAAAAACTGTGCACACATCTCCTGCTGCGCACATCTCCTGCGGTGCACATCTCCTGCTGCGCACATCTCCTGCGGTGCACATCTCTTGCGGCGCACATCTCCTGCGGCGCACATCTCTTGCGGTGCACATCTCCTGCTGCGCACATCTCCTGCAGTGCACATCTCTTGCGGCGCACATCCTGCGGCGCACACCCTGCGGTGCACATAAATGAAACATTTATTTACAAAAAATTAGTATTACATCAAATTAATAAAAAAACTGTGTGCATACATCCTGCTGCGCACATCTCCTGCTGTGCACATCTCCTGCGTTGCACATCTCCTGCTGTGCACATCTCCTGCGTTGCACATCTCCTGCGGTGCACATCTCTTGCGGCGCACATCCTGCGGCGCACACCCTGCGGTGCACATAAATGAAACATTTATTTACAAAAAAATAAAAAAATAAAATCAAATTAATAATAAAACTGCGGCACACATCTCCTGCTGCGCATATCGCCTGCGGCGCACATCCTGCGGCGCACACCCTTTGTTGCACATAAATGAAACATTTATTTACAAAAAAATTATAATAATTAACTAAAATTAATAAAAAAACTGTGCGCACACATCCTGCGGCGCACATCTCCTGCGGCGCACATCTCCTGCGGCGCACATCTCCTGCTGCGCACATCTCCTGCGGTGCACATCTCCTGCGGTGCACATCTCCTGCTGCGCACATCTCCTGCGGTGTACATCTCCTGCGCACATCCTGCGGCGCACATCTCCTGCGGTGCACATCTCCTGAGGCGCACATCTCCTGCGGTGCACATCTCCTGCGGTGCACATCTCCTGCTGCCCAAATCTCCGGCGGTGCACATCTCTTGCGGTACACATCCTGTGGCGCACACCCTTCGTTGCACATAAATGAAACATTTATTTACATAAAATTTATAATAATTAACTCAAATTAATAAAAAAACTGTGTGCACACATCCTGCTGCGCACATCTCCTGCGGCGCACATCTCCTGCGGTGCACATCTCCGGTGGCGCATATCGCCTGCGGCGCACATCTCCTGCTTGGTACATCTCCTGCGGCGCACATCTCCTGCGTGCACATCTCCTGCTATGTAGATCTCCTGCGGCGCACATCTCCTGCGGTGCACATCTCCTGCGGTGCACATCTCCTTCTGCCCACATCTCCTGTGGTGCACATCTCCTGTTGCGCACATCTCCTGCGGTGCATATCTCTTGTGGCGCACATCCTGCGTTGCGAGCCCTGCGTTGCACATAAATAAAACAGTTATTTACAAAAAAATAAAAAAATCAAATCAAATTAATAAAAAAACTGCGGCACACATCTCCTGCTGCGCATATCGCCTGCGGCGCACATCTCTTGCGTGCTAATCTCCTGCGTCCACATCTCCTGCGGTGCACATCTCCTGCGGCGCACATCTCCTGCTGCGCACATTTCCGGCGGTGCACATCTCTTGCGGCGCACATCTCTCGCGGCGCACATCCTGCGGCGCACACCCTGCGGTGCACATAAATGAAACATTTATTTACAAAAAAATATTATTACATCAAATTAATAAAAAAACTGTGTGCACACATCCTGCTGCGCACATCTCCTGCAGCGCACATCTCCTGCGGTGCACATCTCCTGCTGCACACATCTCCTGTGGTGCACATCTCCTGTTGCGCACATCTCCTGCGGTGCATATCTCTTGCGGCGCACATCCTGCGTTGCGAACCCTGCGTTGCACATAAATAAAACAGTTATTTACAAAAAAATAAAAAAATCAAATCAAATTAATAATTAACTCAAATTAATAAAAAAACTGTGCAAACATCTCCTGCTGCGCACATCTCCTGCGGTGCACATCTCCTGCTGCGCACATCTCCTGCGGTGCACATCTCTTGCGGCGCACATCTCCTGCGGCGCACATCTCTTGCGGTGCACATCTCCTGCTGCGCACATCTCCTGCAGTGCACATCTCTTGCGGCGCACATCCTGCGGCGCACACCCTGCGGTGCACATAAATGAAACATTTATTTACAAAAAATTAGTATTACATCAAATTAATAAAAAAACTGTGTGCATACATCCTGCTGCGCACATCTCCTGCTGTGCACATCTCCTGCGTTGCACATCTCCTGCTGTGCACATCTCCTGCGTTGCACATCTCCTGCGGTGCACATCTCTTGCGGCGCACATCCTGCGGCGCACACCCTGCGGTGCACATAAATGAAACATTTATTTACAAAAAAATAAAAAAATAAAATCAAATTAATAATAAAACTGCGGCACACATCTCCTGCTGCGCATATCGCCTGCGGCGCACATCCTGCGGCGCACACCCTTTGTTGCACATAAATGAAACATTTATTTACAAAAAAATTATAATAATTAACTAAAATTAATAAAAAAACTGTGCGCACACATCCTGCGGCGCACATCTCCTGCGGCGCACATCTCCTGCGGCGCACATCTCCTGCTGCGCACATCTCCTGCGGTGCACATCTCCTGCGGTGCACATCTCCTGCTGCGCACATCTCCTGCGGTGTACATCTCCTGCGCACATCCTGCGGCGCACATCTCCTGCGGTGCACATCTCCTGAGGCGCACATCTCCTGCGGTGCACATCTCCTGCGGTGCACATCTCCTGCTGCCCAAATCTCCGGCGGTGCACATCTCTTGCGGTACACATCCTGTGGCGCACACCCTTCGTTGCACATAAATGAAACATTTATTTACATAAAATTTATAATAATTAACTCAAATTAATAAAAAAACTGTGTGCACACATCCTGCTGCGCACATCTCCTGCGGCGCACATCTCCTGCGGTGCACATCTCCGGTGGCGCATATCGCCTGCGGCGCACATCTCCTGCTTGGTACATCTCCTGCGGCGCACATCTCCTGCGTGCACATCTCCTGCTATGTAGATCTCCTGCGGCGCACATCTCCTGCGGTGCACATCTCCTGCGGTGCACATCTCCTTCTGCCCACATCTCCTGTGGTGCACATCTCCTGTTGCGCACATCTCCTGCGGTGCATATCTCTTGTGGCGCACATCCTGCGTTGCGAGCCCTGCGTTGCACATAAATAAAACAGTTATTTACAAAAAAATAAAAAAATCAAATCAAATTAATAAAAAAACTGCGGCACACATCTCCTGCTGCGCATATCGCCTGCGGCGCACATCTCTTGCGTGCTAATCTCCTGCGTCCACATCTCCTGCGGTGCACATCTCCTGCGGCGCACATCTCCTGCTGCGCACATTTCCGGCGGTGCACATCTCTTGCGGCGCACATCTCTCGCGGCGCACATCCTGCGGCGCACACCCTGCGGTGCACATAAATGAAACATTTATTTACAAAAAAATATTATTACATCAAATTAATAAAAAAACTGTGTGCACACATCCTGCTGCGCACATCTCCTGCAGCGCACATCTCCTGCGGTGCACATCTCCTGCTGCACACATCTCCTGTGGTGCACATCTCCTGTTGCGCACATCTCCTGCGGTGCATATCTCTTGCGGCGCACATCCTGCGTTGCGAACCCTGCGTTGCACATAAATAAAACAGTTATTTACAAAAAAATAAAAAAATCAAATCAAATTAATAATTAACTCAAATTAATAAAAAAACTGTGCACACATCTCCTGCTGCGCACATCTCCTGCGGTGCACATCTCCTGCTGCGCACATCTCCTGCGGTGCACATCTCTTGCGGCGCACATCTCCTGCGGCGCACATCTCTTGCGGTGCACATCTCCTGCTGCGCACATCTCCTGCAGTGCACATCTCTTGCGGCGCACATCCTGCGGCGCACACCCTGCGGTGCACATAAATGAAACATTTATTTACAAAAAATTAGTATTACATCAAATTAATAAAAAAACTGTGTGCATACATCCTGCTGCGCACATCTCCTGCTGTGCACATCTCCTGCGTTGCACATCTCCTGCTGTGCACATCTCCTGCGTTGCACATCTCCTGCGGTGCACATCTCTTGCGGCGCACATCCTGCGGCGCACACCCTGCGGTGCACATAAATGAAACATTTATTTACAAAAAAATAAAAAAATAAAATCAAATTAATAATAAAACTGCGGCACACATCTCCTGCTGCGCATATCGCCTGCGGCGCACATCCTGCGGCGCACACCCTTTGTTGCACATAAATGAAACATTTATTTACAAAAAAATTATAATAATTAACTAAAATTAATAAAAAAACTGTGCGCACACATCCTGCGGCGCACATCTCCTGCGGCGCACATCTCCTGCGGCGCACATCTCCTGCTGCGCACATCTCCTGCGGTGCACATCTCCTGCGGTGCACATCTCCTGCTGCGCACATCTCCTGCGGTGTACATCTCCTGCGCACATCCTGCGGCGCACATCTCCTGCGGTGCACATCTCCTGAGGCGCACATCTCCTGCGGTGCACATCTCCTGCGGTGCACATCTCCTGCTGCCCAAATCTCCGGCGGTGCACATCTCTTGCGGTACACATCCTGTGGCGCACACCCTTCGTTGCACATAAATGAAACATTTATTTACATAAAATTTATAATAATTAACTCAAATTAATAAAAAAACTGTGTGCACACATCCTGCTGCGCACATCTCCTGCGGCGCACATCTCCTGCGGTGCACATCTCCGGTGGCGCATATCGCCTGCGGCGCACATCTCCTGCTTGGTACATCTCCTGCGGCGCACATCTCCTGCGTGCACATCTCCTGCTATGTAGATCTCCTGCGGCGCACATCTCCTGCGGTGCACATCTCCTGCGGTGCACATCTCCTTCTGCCCACATCTCCTGTGGTGCACATCTCCTGTTGCGCACATCTCCTGCGGTGCATATCTCTTGTGGCGCACATCCTGCGTTGCGAGCCCTGCGTTGCACATAAATAAAACAGTTATTTACAAAAAAATAAAAAAATCAAATCAAATTAATAAAAAAACTGCGGCACACATCTCCTGCTGCGCATATCGCCTGCGGCGCACATCTCTTGCGTGCTAATCTCCTGCGTCCACATCTCCTGCGGTGCACATCTCCTGCGGCGCACATCTCCTGCTGCGCACATTTCCGGCGGTGCACATCTCTTGCGGCGCACATCTCTCGCGGCGCACATCCTGCGGCGCACACCCTGCGGTGCACATAAATGAAACATTTATTTACAAAAAAATATTATTACATCAAATTAATAAAAAAACTGTGTGCACACATCCTGCTGCGCACATCTCCTGCAGCGCACATCTCCTGCGGTGCACATCTCCTGCTGCACACATCTCCTGTGGTGCACATCTCCTGTTGCGCACATCTCCTGCGGTGCATATCTCTTGCGGCGCACATCCTGCGTTGCGAACCCTGCGTTGCACATAAATAAAACAGTTATTTACAAAAAAATAAAAAAATCAAATCAAATTAATAATTAACTCAAATTAATAAAAAAACTGTGCACACATCTCCTGCTGCGCACATCTCCTGCGGTGCACATCTCCTGCTGCGCACATCTCCTGCGGTGCACATCTCTTGCGGCGCACATCTCCTGCGGCGCACATCTCTTGCGGTGCACATCTCCTGCTGCGCACATCTCCTGCAGTGCACATCTCTTGCGGCGCACATCCTGCGGCGCACACCCTGCGGTGCACATAAATGAAACATTTATTTACAAAAAATTAGTATTACATCAAATTAATAAAAAAACTGTGTGCATACATCCTGCTGCGCACATCTCCTGCTGTGCACATCTCCTGCGTTGCACATCTCCTGCTGTGCACATCTCCTGCGTTGCACATCTCCTGCGGTGCACATCTCTTGCGGCGCACATCCTGCGGCGCACACCCTGCGGTGCACATAAATGAAACATTTATTTACAAAAAAATAAAAAAATAAAATCAAATTAATAATAAAACTGCGGCACACATCTCCTGCTGCGCATATCGCCTGCGGCGCACATCCTGCGGCGCACACCCTTTGTTGCACATAAATGAAACATTTATTTACAAAAAAATTATAATAATTAACTAAAATTAATAAAAAAACTGTGCGCACACATCCTGCGGCGCACATCTCCTGCGGCGCACATCTCCTGCGGCGCACATCTCCTGCTGCGCACATCTCCTGCGGTGCACATCTCCTGCGGTGCACATCTCCTGCTGCGCACATCTCCTGCGGTGTACATCTCCTGCGCACATCCTGCGGCGCACATCTCCTGCGGTGCACATCTCCTGAGGCGCACATCTCCTGCGGTGCACATCTCCTGCGGTGCACATCTCCTGCTGCCCAAATCTCCGGCGGTGCACATCTCTTGCGGTACACATCCTGTGGCGCACACCCTTCGTTGCACATAAATGAAACATTTATTTACATAAAATTTATAATAATTAACTCAAATTAATAAAAAAACTGTGTGCACACATCCTGCTGCGCACATCTCCTGCGGCGCACATCTCCTGCGGTGCACATCTCCGGTGGCGCATATCGCCTGCGGCGCACATCTCCTGCTTGGTACATCTCCTGCGGCGCACATCTCCTGCGTGCACATCTCCTGCTATGTAGATCTCCTGCGGCGCACATCTCCTGCGGTGCACATCTCCTGCGGTGCACATCTCCTTCTGCCCACATCTCCTGTGGTGCACATCTCCTGTTGCGCACATCTCCTGCGGTGCATATCTCTTGTGGCGCACATCCTGCGTTGCGAGCCCTGCGTTGCACATAAATAAAACAGTTATTTACAAAAAAATAAAAAAATCAAATCAAATTAATAAAAAAACTGCGGCACACATCTCCTGCTGCGCATATCGCCTGCGGCGCACATCTCTTGCGTGCTAATCTCCTGCGTCCACATCTCCTGCGGTGCACATCTCCTGCGGCGCACATCTCCTGCTGCGCACATTTCCGGCGGTGCACATCTCTTGCGGCGCACATCTCTCGCGGCGCACATCCTGCGGCGCACACCCTGCGGTGCACATAAATGAAACATTTATTTACAAAAAAATATTATTACATCAAATTAATAAAAAAACTGTGTGCACACATCCTGCTGCGCACATCTCCTGCAGCGCACATCTCCTGCGGTGCACATCTCCTGCTGCACACATCTCCTGTGGTGCACATCTCCTGTTGCGCACATCTCCTGCGGTGCATATCTCTTGCGGCGCACATCCTGCGTTGCGAACCCTGCGTTGCACATAAATAAAACAGTTATTTACAAAAAAATAAAAAAATCAAATCAAATTAATAATTAACTCAAATTAATAAAAAAACTGTGCACACATCTCCTGCTGCGCACATCTCCTGCGGTGCACATCTCCTGCTGCGCACATCTCCTGCGGTGCACATCTCTTGCGGCGCACATCTCCTGCGGCGCACATCTCTTGCGGTGCACATCTCCTGCTGCGCACATCTCCTGCAGTGCACATCTCTTGCGGCGCACATCCTGCGGCGCACACCCTGCGGTGCACATAAATGAAACATTTATTTACAAAAAATTAGTATTACATCAAATTAATAAAAAAACTGTGTGCATACATCCTGCTGCGCACATCTCCTGCTGTGCACATCTCCTGCGTTGCACATCTCCTGCTGTGCACATCTCCTGCGTTGCACATCTCCTGCGGTGCACATCTCTTGCGGCGCACATCCTGCGGCGCACACCCTGCGGTGCACATAAATGAAACATTTATTTACAAAAAAATAAAAAAATAAAATCAAATTAATAATAAAACTGCGGCACACATCTCCTGCTGCGCATATCGCCTGCGGCGCACATCCTGCGGCGCACACCCTTTGTTGCACATAAATGAAACATTTATTTACAAAAAAATTATAATAATTAACTAAAATTAATAAAAAAACTGTGCGCACACATCCTGCGGCGCACATCTCCTGCGGCGCACATCTCCTGCGGCGCACATCTCCTGCTGCGCACATCTCCTGCGGTGCACATCTCCTGCGGTGCACATCTCCTGCTGCGCACATCTCCTGCGGTGTACATCTCCTGCGCACATCCTGCGGCGCACATCTCCTGCGGTGCACATCTCCTGAGGCGCACATCTCCTGCGGTGCACATCTCCTGCGGTGCACATCTCCTGCTGCCCAAATCTCCGGCGGTGCACATCTCTTGCGGTACACATCCTGTGGCGCACACCCTTCGTTGCACATAAATGAAACATTTATTTACATAAAATTTATAATAATTAACTCAAATTAATAAAAAAACTGTGTGCACACATCCTGCTGCGCACATCTCCTGCGGCGCACATCTCCTGCGGTGCACATCTCCGGTGGCGCATATCGCCTGCGGCGCACATCTCCTGCTTGGTACATCTCCTGCGGCGCACATCTCCTGCGTGCACATCTCCTGCTATGTAGATCTCCTGCGGCGCACATCTCCTGCGGTGCACATCTCCTGCGGTGCACATCTCCTTCTGCCCACATCTCCTGTGGTGCACATCTCCTGTTGCGCACTTCTCCTGCGTTGCATATCTCTTGCGAAGCACATCCTGCGTTGCGAACCCTGCGTTGCACATAAATAAAACAGTTATTTACAAAAAAATAAAAAAATAAAATCAAATTAATAAAAAAACTGCGGCACACATCTCCTGCTGCGCATATCGCCTGCGGCGCACATCTCTTGCGTGCTAATCTCCTGCGTCCACATCTCCTGCGGTGCAAATCTCCTGCGGCGCACATCTCCTGCTGCGCACATTTCCGGCGGTGCATATCTCTTGCGGTGCACACCCTGCGGTGCACATAAATGAAACATTTATTTACAAAAAAAAAATAATAATTAACTCAAATTAATAAAAAAACTGTGCGCACACATCCTGCGGCGCACATCTCCTGTGGCGCACATCTCCTGCTGCGCATATCGCCTGCGGCGCATATCTCCTGCTATGTACATCTCCTGCAGCGCACATCTCCTGTGCACATCTCCTGCATTGCATATCTCCTGCTGCGCACATCTCCTGCGGTGCACATCTCTCGCGGCGCACATCCTGCGGCGCACACCCTGCGGTGCACATAAATGAAACATTTATTTACAAAAAAATATTATTACATCAAATTAATAAAAAAACTGTGTGCACACATCCTGCTGCGCACATCTCCTGCAGCGCACATCTCCTGCGGTGCACATCTCCTGCTGCACACATCTCCTGTGGTGCACATCTCCTGTTGCGCACATCTCCTGCGGTGCATATCTCTTGCGGCGCACATCCTGCGTTGCGAACCCTGCGTTGCACATAAATAAAACAGTTATTTACAAAAAAATAAAAAAATCAAATCAAATTAATAATTAACTCAAATTAATAAAAAAACTGTGCACACATCTCCTGCTGCGCACATCTCCTGCGGTGCACATCTCCTGCTGCGCACATCTCCTGCGGTGCACATCTCTTGCGGCGCACATCTCCTGCGGCGCACATCTCTTGCGGTGCACATCTCCTGCTGCGCACATCTCCTGCAGTGCACATCTCTTGCGGCGCACATCCTGCGGCGCACACCCTGCGGTGCACATAAATGAAACATTTATTTACAAAAAATTAGTATTACATCAAATTAATAAAAAAACTGTGTGCATACATCCTGCTGCGCACATCTCCTGCTGTGCACATCTCCTGCGTTGCACATCTCCTGCTGTGCACATCTCCTGCGTTGCACATCTCCTGCGGTGCACATCTCTTGCGGCGCACATCCTGCGGCGCACACCCTGCGGTGCACATAAATGAAACATTTATTTACAAAAAAATAAAAAAATAAAATCAAATTAATAATAAAACTGCGGCACACATCTCCTGCTGCGCATATCGCCTGCGGCGCACATCCTGCGGCGCACACCCTTTGTTGCACATAAATGAAACATTTATTTACAAAAAAATTATAATAATTAACTAAAATTAATAAAAAAACTGTGCGCACACATCCTGCGGCGCACATCTCCTGCGGCGCACATCTCCTGCGGCGCACATCTCCTGCTGCGCACATCTCCTGCGGTGCACATCTCCTGCGGTGCACATCTCCTGCTGCGCACATCTCCTGCGGTGTACATCTCCTGCGCACATCCTGCGGCGCACATCTCCTGCGGTGCACATCTCCTGAGGCGCACATCTCCTGCGGTGCACATCTCCTGCGGTGCACATCTCCTGCTGCCCAAATCTCCGGCGGTGCACATCTCTTGCGGTACACATCCTGTGGCGCACACCCTTCGTTGCACATAAATGAAACATTTATTTACATAAAATTTATAATAATTAACTCAAATTAATAAAAAAACTGTGTGCACACATCCTGCTGCGCACATCTCCTGCGGCGCACATCTCCTGCGGTGCACATCTCCGGTGGCGCATATCGCCTGCGGCGCACATCTCCTGCTTGGTACATCTCCTGCGGCGCACATCTCCTGCGTGCACATCTCCTGCTATGTAGATCTCCTGCGGCGCACATCTCCTGCGGTGCACATCTCCTGCGGTGCACATCTCCTTCTGCCCACATCTCCTGTGGTGCACATCTCCTGTTGCGCACTTCTCCTGCGTTGCATATCTCTTGCGAAGCACATCCTGCGTTGCGAACCCTGCGTTGCACATAAATAAAACAGTTATTTACAAAAAAATAAAAAAATAAAATCAAATTAATAAAAAAACTGCGGCACACATCTCCTGCTGCGCATATCGCCTGCGGCGCACATCTCTTGCGTGCTAATCTCCTGCGTCCACATCTCCTGCGGTGCAAATCTCCTGCGGCGCACATCTCCTGCTGCGCACATTTCCGGCGGTGCATATCTCTTGCGGTGCACACCCTGCGGTGCACATAAATGAAACATTTATTTACAAAAAAAAAATAATAATTAACTCAAATTAATAAAAAAACTGTGCGCACACATCCTGCGGCGCACATCTCCTGTGGCGCACATCTCCTGCTGCGCATATCGCCTGCGGCGCATATCTCCTGCTATGTACATCTCCTGCAGCGCACATCTCCTGTGCACATCTCCTGCATTGCATATCTCCTGCTGCGCACATCTCCTGCGGTGCACATCTCTCGCGGCGCACATCCTGCGGCGCACACCCTGCGGTGCACATAAATGAAACATTTATTTACAAAAAAATATTATTACATCAAATTAATAAAAAAACTGTGTGCACACATCCTGCTGCGCACATCTCCTGCGGCGCACATCTCCTGCGGTGCACATCTCCGGTGGCGCATATCGCCTGCGGCGCACATCTCCTGCTTTGTACATCTCCTGCGGCGCACATCTCCTGCGTGCACATCTCCTGCTATGTAGATCTCCTGCGGCGCACACATCCTACGGCGAAAATCTCCTGCTGCGCACATCTCCTGCGTTGCACAACATGCGATGCACATAAATAAAATTAATAAAAAAACTGTGCGCACACATCCTGCGGCGCACATCTCCTGCGGTGCATATCTCCTGCTGCGCACATCTCCTGCGGTGCACATCTCTCGCGGCGCACATCCTGCGGCGCACACCCTGCGGTGCACATAAATGAAACATTTATTTACAAAAAAATATTATTATATCAAATTAATAAAAAAACTGTGTGCACACATCCTGCTGCGCACATCTCCTGCGGCGCACATCTCCTGCGGTGCACATCTCCGGTGGAGCATATCGCCTGCGGCGCACATCTCCAGCTTTGTACATCTCCTGCGGCGCACATCTCCTGCGTGCACATCTCCTGCTATGTAGATCTCCTGCGGCGCACACATCCTACGGCGAAAATCTCCTGCTGCGCACATCTCCTGCGTTGCACAACATGCGATGCACATAAATAAAATTAATAAAAAAACTGTGCGCACACATCCTGCGGCGCACATCTCCTGCGTGCCAATCTCCTGCTGTTCACATCTCCTGCGGTGCACATCGCCTGCGGCGCACATCGCCTGCGGCGCACATCTCCTGCTATGTACATCTCCTGCGGCGCACATCTCCTGCTATGTACATCTCCTGCGGCGCACATCTCCTGCGATGCACATCTCCAGTGGCGCACATCTCCGGCGGTGCACATCTCTTGCGGCGCGCACCCTGCGGTGCACATCTCCTGCGTGCCAATCTCCTGCTGCGCACATCTCCTGCGGTGCACATCTCCTGCGGCGCACATCTCCTGCTGCGCACATCTCCTGCGGTGCACATCTCCTGCGGTGCACATCTCCTGCTGCGCACATCTCCTGCGGTGTACATCTCCTGCGCACATCCTGCGGCGCACATCTCCTGCGGTGCACATCTCCTGCGGTGCACATCTCCTGCTGCCCAAATCTCCGGCGGTGCACATCTCTTGCGGCACACATCCTGTGGCGCACACCCTTCGTTGCACATAAATGAAACATTTATTTACATAAAATTAATAATAATTAACTCAAATTAATAAAAAAACTGTGCGCACACATCCTGCGGCGCACATCTCCTGCTGCGCACATCTCCTGTGGTGCATATCTCCTGCGGTGCACATCTCCTGCTGCGCACATCTCCTGCGGCGCACATCTCCTGCGGTGCACATCTCCTGCTGCGCACATCTCCTGCGGTGCACCTCTCTCGCGGCGCACATCCTGCGGCGCACACCCTGCGGTGCACATAAATTAAACATTTATTTACAAAAAAATATTATTACATCAAATTAATAAAAAAACTGTGTGCACACATCCTGCGGCGCACATCTCCTGCTGCGCACATCTCCTGTGGTGCATATCTCCTGCGGTGCACATCTCCTGCTGCGCACATCTCCTGCGGCGCACATCTCCTGCGGTGCACATCTCCTGCTGCGCACATCTCCTGCGGCGCACATCTCTCCCGGCGCACATCCTGCGGCGCACACCCTGCGGTGCACATAAATGAAACATTTATTTACAAAAAAATATTATTACATCAAATTAATAAAAAAACTGTGTGCACACATCCTGCGGCGCACATCTCCTGCTGCGCACATCTCCTGCTGTGCACATCTCCTGCGGTGCACATCTCCTGCTGCGCACATCTCCTGCGGCGCACATCTCTCGCGGCGCACATCCTGCGGCGCACACCCTGCGGTGCACATAAATGAAACATTTATTTACAAAAAAATATTATTACATCAAATTAATAAAAAAACTGTGTGCACACATCCTGCTGCGCACATCTCCTGAGGCGCACATCTCCTGCGGTGCACATCTCCTGCGGTGCACATCTCCTGCTGCCCAAATCTCCGGCGGTGCACATCTCTTGCGGCACACATCCTGTGGCGCACACCCTTCGTTGCACATAAATGAAACATTTATTTACATAAAATTTATAATAATTAACTCAAATTAATAAAAAAACTGTGCGCACACATCCTGCGGCGCACATCTCTTGCGTGCTAATCTCCTGCGTCCACATCTCCTGCGGTGCACATCTCCTGCGGCGCACATCTCCTGCTGCGCACATTTCCGGCGGTGCACATCTCTTGCGGCGCACACCCTGCGGTGCACATAAATGAAACATTTATTTACAAAAAAAAAATAATAATTAACTCAAATTAATAAAAAAACTGTGCGCACACATCCTGCGGCGCACATCTCCTGTTGCGCACATCTCCTGCTGCGCATATCGCCTGCGGCGCATATCTCCTGCTATGTACATCTCCTGCAGCGCACATCTCCTGTGCACATCTCCTGCATTGCATATCTCCTGCTGCGCACATCTCCTGCGGCGCACATCTCCTGCGGTGCACATCTCCTGCTGCGCACATCTCCTGCGGTGCACATCTCTCGCGGCGAACATCCTGCGCCGCACACCCTGCGGTGCACATAAATGAAACATTTATTTACAAAAAAATATTATTACATCAAATTAATAAAAAAACTGTGTGCACACATCCTGCTGCGCACATCTCCTGCGGCGCACATCTCCTGCGGTGCACATCTCCGGTGGCGCATATCGCCTGCGGCGCACATCTCCTGCTTTGTACATCTCCTGCGGCGCACATCTCCTGCGTGCACATCTCCTGCTATGTAGATCTCCTGCGGCGCACACATCCTACGGCGAAAATCACCTGCTGCGCACATCTCCTGCGTTGCACAACATGCGATGCACATAAATAAAATTAATAAAAAAACTGTGCGCACACATCCTGCGGCGCACATCTCCTGCGTGCCAATCTCCTGCTGTTCACATCTCCTGCGGTGCACATCGCCTGCGGCGCACATCGCCTGCGGCGCACATCTCCTGCTATGTACATCTCCTGCGGCGCACATCTCCTGCTATGTACATCTCCTGCGGCGCACATCTCCTGCGATGCACATCTCCAGTGGCGCACATCTCCGGCGGTGCACATCTCTTGCGGCGCACACCCTGCGGTGCACATCTCCTGCGTGCCAATCTCCTGCTGCGCACATCTCCTGCGGTGCACATCTCCTGCGGCGCACATCTCCTGCTGCGCACATCTCCTGCGGTGCACATCTCCTGCGGTGCACATCTCCTGCTGCGCACATCTCCTGCGGTGTACATCTCCTGCGCACATCCTGCGACGCACATCTCCTGCGGTGCACATCTCCTGAGGCGCACATCTCCTGCGGTGCACATCTCCTGCGGTGCACATCTCCTGCTGCCCAAATCTCCGGCGGTGCACATCTCTTGCGGCACACATCCTGTGGCGCACACCCTTCGTTGCACATAAATGAAACATTTATTTACATAAAATTAATAATAATTAACTCAAATTAATAAAAAAACTGTGCGCACACATCCTGCGGCGCACATATCCTGCTGCGCACATCTCCTGTGGTGCATATCTCCTGCGGTGTACATCTCCTGCTGCGCACATCTCCTGCGGCGCACATCTCCTGCGGTGCACATCTCCTGCTGCGCACATCTCCTGCGGTGCACATCTCTCGCGGCGCACATCCTGCGGCGCACACCCTGCGGTGCAAATAAATGAAACATTTATTTACAAAAAAATATTATTACATCAAATTAATAAATAAACTGTGTGCACACATCCTGCGGCGCACATCTCCTGCTGCGCACATCTCCTGCGGTGCACATCTCCTGCTGCGCACATCTCCTGCGGTGCACATCTCTCGCGGCGCACATCCTGCGGCGCACACCCTGCGGTGGACATAAATGAAACATTTATTTACAAAAAAATATTATTACATCAAATTAATAAAAAAACTGTGTGCACACATCCTGCTGCGCACATCTCCTGCAGCGCACATCTCCTGCGGTGCACATCTCCTGCTGCACACATCCTGCATTGCGAACCCTGCGTTGCACATAAATAAAACAGTTATTTACAAAAAAATAAAAAAATCAAATCAAATTAATAATTAACTCAAATTAATAAAAAAACTGTGCACACATCTCCTGCTGCGCACATCTCCTGCGGTGCACATCTCCTGCTGCGCACATCTCCTGCGGTGCACATCTCTTGCGGCGCACATCTCCTGCGGCGCACATCTCTTGCGGTGCACATCTCCTGCTGCGCACATCTCCTGCAGTGCACATCTCTTGCGGCGCACATCCTGCGGCGCACACCCTGCGGTGCACATAAATGAAACATTTATTTACAAAAAATTAGTTTTACATCAAATTAATAAAAAAACTGTGTGCATACATCCTGCTGCGCACATCTCCTGCTGTGCACATCTCCTGCGTTGCACATCTCCTGCTGTGCACATCTCCTGCGTTGCACATCTCCTGCGGTGCACATCTCTTGCGGCGCACATCCTGCGGCGCACACCCTGCGGTGCACATAAATGAAACATTTATTTACAAAAAAATAAAAAAATAAAATCAAATTAATAAAAAAACTGCGGCACACATCTCCTGCTGCGCATATCGCCTGCGGCGCACATCCTGCAGCGCACACCCTTCGTTGCACATAAATGAAACATTTATTTACAAAAAAATTATAATAATTAACTAAAATTAATAAAAAAACTGTGCGCACACATCCTGCGGCGCACATCTCCTGCGGTGCACATCTCTTGGGGCGCACATCTCCTGCGGCGCACATCTCTTGCGGTGCACATCTCCTGCTGCGCACATCTCCTGCAGTGCACATCTCCTGCTGCGCACATCTCCTGCGGTGCACATCTCTCGCGGCGCACATCCTGCGGCGCACACCCTGCGGTGGACATAAATGAAACATTTATTTACAAAAAAATATTATTACATCAAATTAATAAAAAAACTGTGTGCACACATCCTGCTGCGCACATCTCCTGCAGCGCACATCTCCTGCGGTGCACATCTCCTGCTGCACACATCCTGCATTGCGAACCCTGCGTTGCACATAAATAAAACAGTTATTTACAAAAAAATAAAAAAATCAAATCAAATTAATAATTAACTCAAATTAATAAAAAAACTGTGCACACATCTCCTGCTGCGCACATCTCCTGCGGTGCACATCTCCTGCTGCGCACATCTCCTGCGGTGCACATCTCTTGCGGCGCACATCTCCTGCGGCGCACATCTCTTGCGGTGCACATCTCCTGCTGCGCACATCTCCTGCAGTGCACATCTCTTGCGGCGCACATCCTGCGGCGCACACCCTGCGGTGCACATAAATGAAACATTTATTTACAAAAAATTAGTTTTACATCAAATTAATAAAAAAACTGTGTGCATACATCCTGCTGCACACATCTCCTGCTGTGCACATCTCCTGCGTTGCACATCTCCTGCTGTGCACATCTCCTGCGTTGCACATCTCCTGCGGTGCACATCTCTTGCGGCGCACATCCTGCGGCGCACACCCTGCGGTGCACATAAATGAAACATTTATTTACAAAAAAATAAAAAAATAAAATCAAATTAATAAAAAAACTGCGGCACACATCTCCTGCTGCGCATATCGCCTGCGGCGCACATCCTGCAGCGCACACCCTTCGTTGCACATAAATGAAACATTTATTTACAAAAAAATTATAATAATTAACTAAAATTAATAAAAAAACTGTGCGCACACATCCTGCGGCGCACATCTCCTGCGGTGCACATCTCTTGGGGCGCACATCTCCTGCGGCGCACATCTCTTGCGGTGCACATCTCCTGCTGCGCACATCTCCTGCAGTGCACATCTCCTGCTGCGCACATCTCCTGCGTTGTACATCTCCTGCGGTGCACATCTCCTGCTGCGCACATCTCTTGCGGCGCACATCCTGCGGCGCACACCCTTCGTTGCACATAAATGAAACATTTATTTACAAAAAAATTATAATAATTAACTCAAATTAATAAAAAAACTGTGCGCACACATCCTGCGGCGCACATCTCCTGCGTGCCAATCTCCTGCTGCGCACATCTCCTGCTACGCACATCTCCTGCGGTGCACATCTCTTGCGGCGCACATCCTGCGGCGCACACCCTGCGTTGCACATAAATGAAACATTTATTTACAAAAAAATAAAAAAATAAAATCAAATTAATAAAAAAACTGCGGCACACATCTCCTGCTGCGCATATCGCTTGCGGCGCATATCTCCTGCTATGTACATCTCCTGCGGCTCACATCTCCTGCATGCACATCTCCTGCGGCGCACATCTCCTGCGGTGCAAATCTCCTGCGGCGCACATCTCTTGCGGTGCACATCTCCTGCTGCGCACATCTCCTGCGGTGCACATCTCCTGCTGCGCACATCTCCTGCGGTCCACATCTCCTGCTGCGCACATCTCCTGCTGTGCACATCTCTTGCGGCGCACATGTCCTGCGGCGCACATCTCTTGCGGTGCACATCTCCTGCTGCGCACATCTTCTGCAGTGCACATCTCCTGTTATGTACAGCTCCTGCGGCTCACATCTTCCATGCACATCTCCTGCGGCGCACATCTCCTGCGATGCACATCTCCAGTTGCGCATATCGCCTGCGGCGCATATCTCCTGCTATGTACATCTCCTGCAGCACACATTTCCTGTGCACATCTCCTGCAGTGCATATCTCAAGTGGTGCACATCTCCTGCTGCGCACATCTCCTGCGGCGCATCTCTCCTGCGTGCACATCTCCTGCGGTGCACATCTCCTGCTGCGCACATCTCCTGCGTTGTACATCTCCTGCGGTGCACATCTCCTGCTGCGCACATCTCTTGCGGCGCACATCCTGCGGCGCACACCCTTCGTTGCACATAAATGAAACATTTATTTACAAAAATATTATAATAATTAACTAAAATTAATAAAAAAACTGTGCGCACACATCCTGCGGCGCACATCTCCTGCGGTGCACATCTCCTGCTGCGCAAATCTCCTGCTGCGCACATCTCCTGCGGTGCACATCTCTTGCGGCGCACATCCTGCTGCGCATATCTCCTGCTATGTACATCTCCTCCGGCTCACATCTCCTGCATGCACATCTCCTGCGGCGCACATCTCCTGCGGTGCAAATCTCCTGCGGCGCACATCTCTTGCGGTGCACATCTCCTGCTGCGCACATCTCCTGCGGTGCACATCTCCTGCTGCGCACATCTCCTGCGGTCCACATCTCCTGCTGCGCACATCTCCTGCGGCGCACATCTCTTGCGGTGCACATCTCCTGCTGCGCACATCTCCTGCAGTGCACATCTCCTGCTGCGCACATCTCCTGCGGTGCACATCTCTTGCGGCGCACATCCTGCGGCGCACACCCTGCGTTGCACATAGATGAAACATTTATTTACAAAAAATTATAATAATTAACTCAAATTAATAAAAAAACTGTGCGCACACATCCTGCGGTGCAAACCTCCTGCTGCGCACATCTCCTGCATTGCAGAACATGCGATGCACATAAATAAAATTAATAAAAAAACTGTGTGCACACATCCTGCGGCGCACATCTCCTGCGGTGCACATCTCCTGCGGTGCACATCTGCTGCTGCGCACATCTCCTGCGGTGCACATCTCCGCACACATCCTGCGGCGCACATCTCCTGCGGCACTCATCTCCTGCGGCGCATATCTCCTGCGTACACATCTCCTGCTGCGCACATCTCCTGCTACGCACATCTCCTGCGGTGCACATCTCTTGCGGCGCACATCCTGCGGCGCACACCCTGCGTTGCACATAAATGAAACATTCATTTACAAAAAAATAAAAAAATAAAATCAAATTAATAAAAAAACTGCGGCACACATCTCCTGCATGCACATCTCCTGCGGCGCACATCTCCTGCGGTGCAAATCTCCTGCGGCGCACATCTCTTGCGGTGCACATCTCCTGCTGCGCACATCTCCTGCGGTGCACATCTCCTGCTGCGCACATCTCCTGCGGTCCACATCTCCTGTTGCGCACATCTCCTGCGGTGCATATCTCTTGCGGCGCACATCCTGCGTTGCGAACCCTGCGTTGCACATAAATAAAACAGTTATTTACAAAAACATAAAAAAATCAAATCAAATTAATAATTAACTCAAATTAATAAAAAAACTGTGCACACATCTCCTGCTGCGCACATCTCCTGCGGTGCACATCTCCTGCTGCGCACATCTCCTGCGGTGCACATCTCTTGCGGCGCACATCTCCTGCGGCGCACATCTCTTGCGGTGCACATCTCCTGCTGCGCACATCTCCTGCAGTGCACATCTCTTGCGGCGCACATCCTGCGGCGCACACCCTGCGGTGCACATAAATGAAACATTTATTTACAAAAAATTAGTATTACATCAAATTAATAAAAAAACTGTGTGCATACATCCTGCTGCGCACATCTCCTGCTGTGCACATCTCCTGCGTTGCACATCTCCTGCTGTGCACATCTGCTGCGTTGCACATCTCCTGCGGTGCACATCTCTTGCGGCGCACATCCTGCGGCGCACACCCTGCGGTGCACATAAATGAAACATTTATTTACAAAAAATTAAAAAAATAAAATAAAATTAATAAAAAAACTGCGGCACACATCTCCTGCTGCGCATATCGCCTGCGGCGCACATCCTGCAGCGCACACCCTTCGTTGCACATAAATGAAACATTTATTTACAAAAAAATTATAATAATTAACTAAAATTAATAAAAAAACTGTGCGCACACATCCTGCGGCGCACATCTCCTGCGGTGCACATCTCTTGGGGCGCACATCTCCTGCGGCGCACATCTCTTGCGGTGCACATCTCCTGCTGCGCACATCTCCTGCAGTGCACATCTCCTGCTGCGCACATCTCCTGCGTTGTACATCTCCTGCGGTGCAAATCTCCTGCTGCGCACATCTCTTGCGGCGCACATCCTGCGGCGCACACCCTTCGTTGCACATAAATGAAACATTTATTTACAAAAAAATTATAATAATTAACTCAAATTAATAAAAAAACTGTGCGCACACATCCTGCGGCGCACATCTCCTGCGTGCCAATCTCCTGCTGCGCACATCTCCTGCTACGCACATCTCCTGCGGTGCACATCTCTTGCGGCGCACATCCTGCGGCGCACACCCTGCGTTGCACATAAATGAAACATTTATTTACAAAAAAATTATAATAATTAACTCAAATTAATAAAAAAACTGTGCGCACACATCCTGCGGCGCACATCTCCTGCGTGCCAATCTCCTGCTGCGCACATCTCCTGCTACGCACATCTCCTGCGGTGCACATCTCTTGCGGCGCACATCCTGCGGCGCACACCCTGCGTTGCACATAAATGAAACGTTTATTTACAAAAAAATAAAAAAATAAAGTCAAATTAATAAAAAAACTGCGGCACACATCTCCTGCTGCGCATATCGCTTGCGGCGCATATCTCCTGCTATGTACATCTCCTGCGGCTCACATCTCCTGCATGCACATCTCCTGCGGCGCACATCTCCTGTGGTGCAAATCTCCTGCGGCGCACATCTCTTGCGGTGCACATCTCCTGCTGCGCACATCTCCTGCGGTGCACATCTCCTGCTGCGCACATCTCCTGCGGTCCACATCTCCTGCTGCGCACATCTCCTGCTGTGCACATCTCTTGCGGCGCACATGTCCTGCGGCGCACATCTCTTGCGGTGCACATCTCCTGCTGCGCACATCTCCTGCAGTGCACATCTCCTGTTATGTACAGCTCCTGCGGCTCACATCTTCCATGCACATCTCCTGCGGCGCACATCTCCTGCGATGCACATCTCCAGTTGCGCATATCGCCTGCGGCGCATATCTCCTGCTATGTACATCTCCTGCAGCACACATTTCCTGTGCACATCTCCACAGTGCATATCTCAAGTGGTGCACATCTCCTGCTGCGCACATCTCCTGCGGCGCATCTCTCCTGCGTGCACATCTCCTGCGGTGCACATCTCCTGCTGCGCACATCTCCTGCGTTGTACATCTCCTGCGGTGCACATCTCCTGCTGCGCACATCTCTTGCGGCGCACATCCTGCGGCGCACACCCTTCGTTGCACATAAATGAAACATTTATTTACAAAAAAATTATAATAATTAACTAAAATTAATAAAAAAACTGTGCGCACACATCCTGCGGCGCACATCTCCTGCGGTGCACATCTCCTGCTGCGCAAATCTCCTGCTGCGCACATCTCCTGCGGTGCACATCTCTTGCGGCGCACATCCTGCTGCGCATATCTCCTGCTATGTACATCTCCTCCGGCTCACATCTCCTGCATGCACATCTCCTGCGGCGCACATCTCCTGCGGCACTCATCTCCTGCGGCGCATATCTCCTGCGTACACATCTCCTGCGGTGCACATCTCCTGCTGCGCACATCTCCTGCGGTGTACATCTCCTGCGGTGCACATCTCCTGCTGCGCACATCTCCGGCGGTGCATATCTCTTGCGGCGCACATCCTGCGGCGCACATCTCCTGCGGTGCACATCTCCTGAGGCGCACATCTCCTGCGGTGCACATCTCCTGCGGTGCACATCTCCTGCTGCGCACATCTCCGGCGGTGCATATCTCTTGCGGCGCACATCCTGCGGCGCACATCTCCTGCGGTGCACATCTCCTGAGGCGCACATCTCCTGCGGTGCACATCTCCTGCGGTGCACATCTCCTGCTGCGCACATCTCCGGCGGTGCACATATCTTGCGGCACACATCCTGTGGCGCACACCCTTCGTTGCACATAAATGAAACATTTATTTACAAAAAAATTATAATAATTAACTCAAATTAATAAAAAAAATGTGCGCACACATCCTACGGTGCAAATCTCCTGCTGCGCACATCTCCTGCGTTGAACAACATGCGATGCACATAAATAAAATTAATAAAAAAATCTCCTGCTGTGCACATCTCCTGCGGCACACATCTCCTGCTGCGCACATCTCCTGCGGTGCACATCTCTTGCGGCGCGCAACCTGCGGTGCACATAAATGAAACATTTATTTACAAAAAAATAATAAGAATCAACTCAAATTAATAAAAGAACTGTGCGCACTCATCCTGCGGCGCACATCTCCTGCTGCGCACATCTCCTGCTCTGCACATCTCCTGTGACGCACATCTCCTGCTGCGCACATCTCCTTCGGCACACATCTCCTGCGGTGCACATCTCTTGCGGCGCACATCCTGCGGCGCACACCCTGCGGTGCACATAAATGAAACATTTATTTACAAAAAAATATTATTACATCAAATTAATAAAAAAACTGTGTGCATACATCCTGCTGCGCACATCTCCTGCTGTGCACATCTCCTGCGTGCAGATCTCCCGCGGCGCACATCTCCTGCGGTGAACATCTCCGGTGGCGCATATCGCCTGCGGCGCACATCTCCTGCTTTGTACATTTCCTGCGGCGCACATCTCCTGTGGTGCACATCTCCTGCTGCGCACATCTCCTGCAGTGCACATCTCTTGCGGCGCACATCCTGCGGCGCACACCCTGCGGTGCACATAAATGAAACATTTATTTACAAAAAATTAGTGTTACATCAAATTAATAAAAAAACTGTGTGCATACATCCTGCTGCGCACATCTCCTGCTGTGCACATCTCCTGCGTTGCACATCTCCTGCTGTGCACATCTCCTGCGTTGCACATCTCCTGCGGTGCACATCTCTTGCGGCGCACATCCTGCGGCGCACACCCTGCGGTGCACATGAATGAAACATTTATTTACAAAAAAATTAAAAAATAAAATCAAATTAATAAAAAAACTGCGGCACACATCTCCTGCTGCGCATATCGCCTGCGGCGCACATCCTGCAGCGCACACCCTTCGTTGCACATAAATGAAACATTTATTTACAAAAAAATTATAATAATTAACTAAAATTAATAAAAAAACTGTGCGCACACATCCTGCGGCGCACATCTCCTGCGGTGCACATCTCTTGGGGCGCACATCTCCTGCGGCGCACATCTCTTGCGGTGCACATCTCCTGCTGCGCACATCTCCTGCAGTGCACATCTCCTGCTGCGCACATCTCCTGCGTTGTACATCTCCTGCGGTGCACATCTCCTGCTGCGCACATCTCTTGCGGCGCACATCCTGCGGCGCACACCCTTCGTTGCACATAAATGAAACATTTATTTACAAAAAAATTATAATAATTAACTCAAATTAATAAAAAAACTGTGCGCACACATCCTGCGGCGCACATCTCCTGCGTGCCAATCTCCTGCTGCGCACATCTCCTGCTACGCACATCTCCTGCGGTGCACATCTCTTGCGGCGCACATCCTGCGGCGCACACCCTGCGTTGCACATAAATGAAACATTCATTTACAAAAAAATAAAAAAATAAAATCAAATTAATAAAAAAACTGCGGCACACATCTCCTGCTGCGCATATCGCCTGCGGCGCATATCTCCTGCTATGTACATCTCCTGCGGCTCACATCTCCTGCATGCACATCTCCTGCGGCGCACATCTCCTGCGGTGCAAATCTCCTGCGGCGCACATCTCTTGCGGTGCACATCTCCTGCTGCGCACATCTCCTGCGGTGCACATCTCCTGCTGCGCACATCTCCTGCGGTCCACATCTCCTGTTGCGCACATCTCCTGCGGTGCATATCTCTTGCGGCGCACATCCTGCGTTGCGAACCCTGCGTTGCACATAAATAAAACAGTTATTTACAAAAACATAAAAAAATCAAATCAAATTAATAATTAACTCAAATTAATAAATAAACTGTGCACACATCTCCTGCTGCGCACATCTCCTGCGTTGCACATCTCCTGCTGCGCACATCTCCTGCGGTGCACATCTCTTGCGGCGCACATCTCCTGCGGCGCACATCTCTTGCGGTGCACATCTCCTGCTGCGCACATCTCCTGCAGTGCACATCTCTTGCGGCGCACATCCTGCGGCGCACACCCTGCGGTGCACATAAATGAAACATTTATTTACAAAAAATTAGTATTACATCAAATTAATAAAAAAACTGTGTGCATACATCCTGCTGCGCACATCTCCTGCTGTGCACATCTCCTGCGTTGCACATCTCCTGCTGTGCACATCTCATGCGTTGCACATCTCCTGCGTGCAGATCTCCTGCGGCGCACATCTCCTGCGGTGCACATCTCCGGTGGCGCATATCGCCTGCGGCGCACATCTCCTGCTTTGTACATCTCCTGCTTGCACATCTCCTGCGTGCACATCTCCTACGGTGCACATCTCCAGTGGCGCACATCTCCTGCTGCGCAAATCTCCTGCAGTGACCCTCCCTCGTCGCACACCCTGCGGTGCACATAAATGAAATATTTATTTACAAAAAATAATAATAATTAACTCAAATTCCTAAAAAAACTGTGCGCACACATCCTGCGGCGCACATCTCCTGCGGCACTCATCTCCTGCGGCGCATATCTCCTGCGTACACATCTCCTGCTGCGCAAATCTCCGGCGGTGCACATCTCTTGCGGCGCACATCTCCTGCGGTGCACATCTCCTGCTATGTACATCTCCTGCGGCTCACATCTCCTGCATGCACATCTCCTGCGGCACTCATCTCCTGCGGCGCATATCTCCTGCGTACACATCTCCTGCAGCACACATTTCCTGTGCACATCTCCTGCAGTGCATATCTCAAGTGGTGCACATCTCCTGCTGCGCACATCTCCTGCGGCGCATATCTCCTGCGTACACATCTCCTGCGGTGCACATCTCCTGCTGCGCACATCTCCTGCGTTGTACATCTCCTGCGGTGCACATCTCCTGCTGCGCACATCTCTTGCGGCGCACATCCTGCGGCGCACACCCTTCGTTGCACATAAATGAAACATTTATTTACAAAAAAATTATAATAATTAACTAAAATTAATAAAAAAACTGTGCGCACACATCCTGCAGCGCACATCTCCTGCGGTGCACATCTCCTGCTGCGCAAATCTCCTGCTGCGCACATCTCCTGCGGTGCACATCTCTTGCGGCGCACATCCTGCTGCGCATATCTCCTGCTATGTACATCTCCTGCGGCTCACATCTCCTGCATGCACATCTCCTGCGGCGCAAATCTCCTGCGGTGCAAATCTCCTGCAGTGCACATCTCCTGCTGCGCACATCTCCTGCGTTGTACATCTCCTGCGGTGCACATCTCCTGCTGCGCACATCTCTTGCGGCGCACATCCTGCGGCGCACACCCTTCGTTGCACATAAATGAAACATTTATTTGCAAAAAAATTATAATAATTAACTCAAATTAATAAAAAAACTGTGCGCACACATCCTGCGGCGCACATCTCCTGCGTGCCAATCTCCTGCTGCGCACATCTCCTGCTACGCACATCTCCTGCGGTGCACATCTCTTGCGGCGCACATCCTGCGGCGCACACCCTGCGTTGCACATAAATGAAACATTTATTTACAAAAAAATAAAAAAATAAAATCAAATTAATAAAAAAACTGCGGCACACATCTCCTGCGGCGCACATCTCCTGCGGTGCACATCTCCTGCTGCGCACATCTCCTACGGTGCACATCTCCTGTTGCGCACATCTCCTGCGGTGCACATCTCTTGCGGCGCACATCTCCTGCGGCGCACATCTCCTGCGGTGCACATCTCCTGCGGTGCACATCTCCTGCTGCGCACATCTCCTGCGGTGCACATCTCCTGCTGCGCACATCTCCTGCAGTGCACATCTCTTGCGGCGCACATCCTCCGGCGCACACCCTGCGGTGCACATAAATGAAACATTTATTTACAAAAAAATTATAATAATTAACTCAAATTAATAAAAAAACTGTGCGCACACATCCTGCGGTGCAAACCTCCTGCTGCGCACATCTCCTGCATTGCAGAACATGCGATGCACATAAATAAAATTAATAAAAAAACTGTGCGCACACATCCTGCTGCGCACATCTCCTGCGTTGAACAACATGCGATGCACATAAATAAAATTAATAAAAAAATCTCCTGCTGTGCACATCTCCTGCGGCACACATCTCCTGCTGCGCACATCTCCTGCGGTGCACATCTCTTGCGGCGCGCACCCTGCGGTGCACATAAATGAAACATTTATTTACAAAAAAATAATAAGAATTAACTCAAATTAATAAAAGAACTGTGCGCACTCATCCTGCGGCGCACATCTCCTGCTGCGCACATCTCCTGCTCTGCACATCTCCTGTGACGTACATCTCCTGCTGCGCACATCTCCTGCGGCACACATCTCCTGCGGTGCACATCTCTTGCGGCGCACATCCTGCGGCGCACACCCTGCGGTGCACATAAATGAAACATTTATTTACAAAAAAATATTATTACATCAAATTAATAAAAAAACTGTGTGCATACATCCTGCTGCGCACATCTCCTGCTGTGCACATCTCCTGCGTGCAGATCTCCTGCGGCGCACATCTCCTGCGGTGCACATCTCCGGTGGCGCATATCGCCTGCGGCGCACATCTCCTGCTTTGTACATTTCCTGCGGCGCACATCTCCTGCGTGCACATCTCCTGCGGCGCACATCTCCTGCGGTGCACATCTCCTGCTGCGCACATCTCCTGTGGTGCACATCTCCTGTTGCGCACATCTCCTGCGGTGCATATCTCTTGCGGCGAACATCCTGCGTTGCGAAGCCTGCGTTGCACATAAATGAAACAGTTATTTACAAAAAAATAAAAAAATCAAATCAAATTAATAATTAACTCAAATTAATAAAAAAACTGTGCACACATCTCCTGCTGCGCACATCTCCTGCGGTGCACATCTCCTGCTGCGCACATCTCCTGCGGTGCACATCTCTTGCGGCGCACATCTCCTGCTGCGCACATCTCTTGCGGTGCACATCTCCTGCTGCGCACATCTCCTGCAGTGCACATCTCTTGCAGCGCACATCCTGCGGCGCACACCCTGCGGTGCACATAAATGAAACATTTATTTACAAAAAATTAGTATTACATCAAATTAATAAAAAAACTGTGTGCATACATCCTGCTGCGCACATCTCCTGCTGTGCACATCTCCTGCGTTGCACATCTCCTGCGTGCAGATCTCCTGCGGCGCACATCTCCTGCGGTGCACATCTCCAGTGGCGCATATCGCCTGCGGCGCACATCTCCTGCTTTGTACATCTCCTGCTTGCACATCTCCTGCGTGCACATCTCCTACGGTGCACATCTCCAGTGGCGCACATCTCCTGCTGCGCAAATCTCCTGCAGTGACCCTCCCTCGTCGCACACCCTGCGGTGCACATAAATGAAACATTTATTTACAAAAAATGATAATAATTAACTCAAATTCCTAAAAAAACTGTGCGCACACATCCTGCGGTGCACATCTCCTGCGGTGCACATCTCCTGCTGCGCAAATCTCCGGCGGTGCACATCTCTTGCGGCGCACATCTCCTGCGGTGCACATCTCCTGCTATGTACATCTCCTGCGGCTCACATCTCCTGCATGCACATCTCCTGCGGCGCATATCTCCTGCGCACACATCTCCTGCGGTGCACATCTCCTGCTGCGCACATCTCCTGCGTTGTACATCTCCTGCGGTGCACATCTCCTGCTGCGCACATCTCAGGCGGTGCACATCTCTTGCGGCGCACATCCTGCGGCACACACCCTTTGTTGCACATAAATGAAACATTTATTTACAAAAAAATTATAATAATTAACTCAAATTAATAAAAAAACTGCGGCACACATCTCCTGCTGCGCACATCTCCTGCGGTGCACATCTCCTGCTGCGCACATCTCCTGCGGTGCACATCTCTTGCGGCGCACATCTCCTGCTGCGCACATCTCCTGCAGTGCACATCTCCTGCGGTGCACATCTCTTGCGGCGCACATCCTGCGGCGCACACCCTGCGGTGCACATAAATGAAACATTTATTTACAAAAAATAAAAAAATAAAAACAAATTAATAAAAAAACTGCGGCACACATCTCCTGCTGCGCATATCGCCTGCGGCGCATATCTCCTGCTATGTACATCTCCTGCGGCTCACATCTCCTGCATGCACATCTCCTGCGGCGCACATCTCTTGCGGTGCACATCTCCTGCTGCGCACATCTCCTGCAGTGCACATCTCTTGCGGCGCACATCCTGCGGCGCACACCCTGCGGTGCACATAAATGAAACATTTATTTACAAAAAATTAGTATTACATCAAATTAATAAAAAAACTGTGTGCATACATCCTGCTGCGCACATCTCCTGCTGTGCACATCTCCTGCGTTGCACATCTCCTGCGTGCAGATCTCCTGCGGCGCACATCTCCTGCGGTGCACATCTCCGGTGGCGCATATCGCCTGCGGCGCACATCTCCTGCTTTGTACATCTCCTGCTTGCACATCTCCTGCGTGCACATCTCCTACGGTGCACATCTCCAGTGGCGCACATCTCCTGCTGCGCAAATCTCCTGCAGTGACCCTCCCTCGTCGCACACCCTGCGGTGCACATAAATGAAATATTTATTTACAAAAAATAATAATAATTAACTCAAATTCCTAAAAAAACTGTGCGCACACATCCTGCGGCGCACATCTCCTGCGGCACTCATCTCCTGCGGCACATATCTCCTGCGTACACATCTCCTGCTGCGCAAATCTCCGGCGGTGCACATCTCTTGCGGCGCACATCTCCTGCGGTGCACATCTCCTGCTATGTACATCTCCTGCGGCTCACATCTCCTGCATGCACATCTCCTGCGGCACTCATCTCCTGCGGCGCATATCTCCTGCGTACACATCTCCTGCAGCACACATTTCCTGTGCACATCTCCTGCAGTGCATATCTCAAGTGGTGCACATCTCCTGCTGCGCACATCTCCTGCGGCACATATCTCCTGCGTACACATCTCCTGCGGTGCACATCTCCTGCTGCGCACATCTCCTGCGTTGTACATCTCCTGCGGTGCACATCTCCTGCTGCGCACATCTCTTGCGGCGCACATCCTGCGGCGCACACCCTTCGTTGCACATAAATGAAACATTTATTTACAAAGAAATTATAATAATTAACTAAAATTAATAAAAAAACTGTGCGCACACATCCTGCAGCGCACATCTCCTGCGGTGCACATCTCCTGCTGCGCAAATCTCCTGCTGCGCACATCTCCTGCGGTGCACATCTCTTGCGGCGCACATCCTGCTGCGCATATCTCCTGCTATGTACATCTCCTGCGGCTCACATCTCCTGCATGCACATCTCCTGCGGCGCAAATCTCCTGCGGTGCAAATCTCCTGCAGTGCACATCTCCTGCTGCGCACATCTCCTGCGTTGTACATCTCCTGCGGTGCACATCTCCTGCTGCGCACATCTCTTGCAGCGCACATCCTGCGGCGCACACCCTTCGTTGCACATAAATGAAACATTTATTTACAAAAAAATTATAATAATTAACTCAAATTAATAAAAAAACTGTGCGCACACATCCTGCGGCGCACATCTCCTGCGTGCCAATCTCCTGCTGCGCACATCTCCTGCTACGCACATCTCCTGCGGTGCACATCTCTTGCGGCGCACATCCTGCGGCGCACACCCTGCGTTGCACATAAATGAAACATTTATTTACAAAAAAATAAAAAAATAAAATCAAATTAATAAAAAAACTGCGGCACACATCTCCTGCGGCGCACATCTCCTGCGGTGCACATCTCCTGCTGCGCACATCTCCTACGGTGCACATCTCCTGTTGCGCACATCTCCTGCGGTGCACATCTCTTGCGGCGCACATCTCCTGCGGCGCACATCTCCTGCGGTGCACATCTCCTGCGGTGCACATCTCCTGCTGCGCACATCTCCTGCGGTGCACATCTCCTGCTGCGCACATCTCCTGCAGTGCACATCTCTTGCGGCGCACATCCTCCGGCGCACACCCTGCGGTGCACATAAATGAAACATTTATTTACAAAAAATTAGTATTACATCAAATTAATAAAAAAACTGTGTGCATACATCCTGCTGCGCACATCTCCTGCTGTGCACATCTCCTGCGTTGCACATCTCCTGCGTGCAGATCTCCTGCGGCGCACTTCTCCTGCGGTGCACATCTCCGGTGGCGCATATCGCCTGCGGCGCACATCTCCTGCTTTGTACATCTCCTGCGGTGCACATCTCCTGCTGCGCAAATCTCCGGCGGTGCACATCTCTTGCGGCGCACATCTCCTGCGGTGCACATCTCCTGCTATGTACATCTCCTGCGGCTCACATCTCCTGCATGCACATCTCCTGCGGCGCATATCTCCTGCGTACACATCTCCTGCGGTGCACATCTCCTGCTGCGCACATCTCCTGCGTTGTACATCTCCTGCGGTGCACATCTCCTGCTGCGCACATCTCAGGTGGTGCACATCTCTTGCGGCGCACATCCTGCGGCACACACCCTTTGTTGCACATAAATGAAACATTTTTTTACAAAAAAATTATAATAATTAACTCAAATTAATAAAAAAACTGCGGCACACATCTCCTGCTGCGCACATCTCCTGCGGTGCACATCTCCTGCTGCGCACATCTCCTGCGGTGCACATCTCTTGCGGCGCACATCTCCTGCGGCGCACATCTCTTGCGGTGCACATCTCCTGCTGCGCACATCTCCTGCAGTGCACATCTCCTGCGGTGCACATCTCTTGCGGCGCACATCCTGCGGCGCATACACTGCGGTGCACATAAATGAAACATTTATTTACAAAAAAATAAAAAAATAAAATCAAATTAATAAAAAAACTGCGGCACACATCTCCTGCTGCGCATATCGCCTGCGGCGCATATCTCCTGCTATGTACATCTCCTGCGGCGCACATCTCCTGCGGTGCAAATCTCCTGCGGCGCACATCTCTTGCGGCTCACATCTCCTGCATGCACATCTCCTGCGGCGCACATCTCCTGCGGTGCAAATCTCCTGCGGCGCACATCTCTTGCGGTGCACATCTCCTGCTGCGCACATCTCCTGCGGTGCACATCTCCTGCTGCGCACATCTCCTGCGGTCCACATCTCCTGCTGCGCACATCTCCTGCGGTGCACATCTCTTGCGGCGCACATGTCCTGCGGCGCACATCTCTTGCGGTGCACATCTCCTGCTGCGCACATCTCCTGCAGTGCACATCTCCTGCTGCGCACATCTCCTGCGGTGCACATCTCGTGCGGCGCACATCCTGCGGCGCACACCCTGAGTTGCACATAAATGAAACATTTATTTACAAAAAAATTATAATAATTAACTCAAATTAATAAAAAAACTGCGGCGCACATCTCCTGCTATGTACAGCTCCTGCGGCTCACATCTTCCATGCACATCTCCTGCGGTGCACATCTCCTGCGGTGCACATCTCCTGCGGTGCACATCTCCTGCGATGCACATCTCCAGTTGCGCATATCGCTTGCGGCGCATATCTCCTGCTATGTACATCTCCTGCAGCACACATTTCCTGTGCACATCTCCTGCAGTAAATATCTCAAGTGGTGCACATCTCCTGCTGCGCACATCTCCTGCGGCGCATATCTCCTGCGTACACATCTCCTGCGGTGCACATCTCCTGCTGCGCACATCTCCTGCGTTGTACATCTCCTGCGGTGCACATCTCCTGCTGCGCACATCTCCTGCATTGCAGAACATGCGATGCACATAAATAAAATTAATAAAAAAACTGTGCGCACACATCCTGCGGCGCACATCTCCTGCGGTGCACATCTCCTGCGGTGCACATCTCCTGCTGCGCACATCTCCTGCGGTGCACATATTCCATGCACATCTCCTGCGGCGCACATCTCCTGCGATGCACATCTCCAGTTGCGCATATCGCCTGCGGCGCATATCTCCTGCTATGTACATCTCCTGCAGCACACTTTTCCTGTGCACATCTCCTGCAGTGCATATCTCAAGTGGTGCACATCTCCTGCTGCGCACATCTCCTGCGGCGCATATCTCCTGCGTACACATCTCCTGCGGTGCACATCTCCTGCTGCGCACATCTCCTGCAGTGCACATCTCCTGCGGTGCACATCTCTTGCGGCGCACATCCTGCGGCGCACACCCTGCGGTGCACATAAATGAAACATTTATTTACAAAAAAATAAAAAAATAAAAACAAATTAATAAAAAAACTGCGGCACACATCTCCTGCTGCGCATATCGCCTGCGGCGCATATCTCCTGCTATGTACATCTCCTGCGGCTCACATCTCCTGCATGCACATCTCCTGCGGCGCACATCTCCTGCGGTGCAAATCTCCTGCGGCGCACATCTCTTGCGGTGCACATCTCCTGCTGCGCACATCTCCTGCGGTGCACATCTCCTGCTGCGCACATCTCCTGCGGTCCACATCTCCTGCTGCGCACATCTCCTGCGGTGCACATCTCTTGCGGCGCACATGTCCTGCTGCGCACATCTCTTGCGGTGCACATCTCCTGCTGCGCACATCTCCTGCAGTGCACATCTCCTGCTGCGCACATCTCCTGCGGTGCACATCTCGTGCGGCGCACATCCTGCAGCGCACACCCTGAGTTGCACATAAATGAAACATTTATTTACAAAAAAATTATAATAATTAACTCAAATTAATAAAAAAACTGCGGCGCACATCTCCTGCTATGTACAGCTCCTGCGGCTCACATCTTCCATGCACATCTCCTGCGGTGCACATCTCCTGCGATGCACATCTCCAGTTGCGCATATCGCCTGCGGCGCATATCTCCTGCTATGTACATCTCCTGCAGCACACATTTCCAGTGCACATCTCCTGCAGTGCATATCTCAAGTGGTGCACATCTCCTGCTGCGCACATCTCCTGCGGCGCATATCTCCTGCGTACACATCTCCTGTGGTGCACATCTCCTGCGGTGCACATCTCCTGCGGTGCACATCTCCTGCTGCGCAAATCTCCGGCGGTGCACATCTCTTGCGGCGCACATCTCCTGCGGTGCACATCTCCTGCTATGTACATCTCCTGCGGCTCACATCTCCTGCATGCACATCTCCTGCGGCGCATATCTCCTGCGTACACATCTCCTGCGGTGCACATCTCCTGCTGCGCACATCTCCTGCGTTGTACATCTCCTGCGGTGCACATCTCCTGCTGCGCACATCTCAGGTGGTGCACATCTCTTGCGGCGCACATCCTGCGGCACACACCCTTTGTTGCACATGAATGAAACATTTATTTACAAAAAAATTATAATAATTAACTCAAATTAATAAAAAAACTGCGGCACACATCTCCTGCTGCGCACATCTCCTGCGGTGCACATCTCCTGCTGCGCACATCTCCTGCGGTGCACATCTCTTGCGGCGCACATCTCCTGCGGCGCACATCTCTTGCGGTGCACATCTCCTGCTGCGCACATCTCCTGCAGTGCACATCTCCTGCGGTGCACATCTCTTGCGGCGCACATCCTGCGGCGCACACACTGCGGTGCACATAAATGAAACATTTATTTACAAAAAAATAAAAAAATAAAATCAAATTAATAAAAAAACTGCGGCACACATCTCCTGCTGCGCATATCGCCTGCGGCGCATATCTCCTGCTATGTACATCTCCTGCGGCTCACATCTCCTGCATGCACATCTCCTGCGGCGCACATCTCCTGCGGTGCAAATCTCCTGCGGCGCACATGTCTTGCGGTGCACATCTCCTGCTGCGCACATCTCCTGCGGTGCACATCTCCTGCTGCGCACATCTCCTGCGGCCCACATCTCCTGCTGCGCACATCTCCTGCGGTGCACATCTCTTGCGGCGCACATGTCCTGCGGCGCACATCTCTTGCGGTGCACATCTCCTGCTGCGCACATCTCCTGCAGTGCACATCTCCTGCTGCGCACATCTCCTGCGGTGCACATCTCGTGCGGCGCACATCCTGCGGCGCACACCCTGAGTTGCACATAAATGAAACATTTATTTACAAAAAAATTATAATAATTAACTCAAATTAATAAAAAAACTGCGGCGCACATCTCCTGCTATGTACAGCTCCTGCGGCTCACATCTTCCATGCACATCTCCTGCAGTGCATATCTCAAGTGGTGCACATCTCCTGCTGCGCACATCTCCTGCGGCGCATATCTCCTGCGTACACATCTCCTGCGGTGCACATCTCCTGCTGCGCACATCTCCTGCGTTGTACATCTCCTGCGGTGCACATCTCCTGCTGCGCACATCTCTTGCGGCGCACATCCTGCGGCGCACACCCTTCGTTGCACATAAATGAAACATTTATTTACAAAAAAATTTTAATAATTAACTCAAATTAATAAAAAAACTGTGCGCACATATCCTGCGGCGCACATCTCCTGCGGTGCACATCTCCTGCTGCGCAAATCTCCTGCTGCGCACATCTCCTGCGGTGCACATCTCTTGCGGCGCACATCCTGCTGCACATATCTCCTGCTATGTACATCTCCTGCGGCTCACATCTCCTGCATGCACATCTCCTGCGGCGCACATCTCCTGCGGTGCAAATCTCCTGCGGCGCACATCTCTTGCGGTGCACATCTCCTGCTGCGCACATCTCCTGCGGCGCACATCTCTTGCGGTGCACATCTCCTGCTGCGCACATCTCCTGCAGTGCACATCTCCTGCTGCGCACATCTCCTGCGGTGCACATCTCTTGCGGTGCACATCCTGCGGAGCACATCTCCTGCGGTGCACATCTCCTGCTGCGCACATCTCCTGCGGTGCACATCTTCCATGCACATCTCCTGCGGCGCACATCTCCTGCGATGCACATCTCCAGTTGCGCATATCGCCTGCGGCGCATATCTCCTGCTATGTACATCTCCTGCAGCACACATTTCCTGTGCACATCTCCTGCAGTGCATATCTCAAGCGGTGCACATCTCCTGCTGCGCACATCTCCTGCAGTGCACATCTCCTGCTGCGCACATCTCCTGCGGTGCACATCTCTTGCGGCGCACATCCTGCGGAGCACATCTCCTGCGGTGCACATCTCCTGCTGCGCACATCTCCTGCGGTGCACATCTTCCATGCACATCTCCTGCGGCGCACATCTCCTGCGATGCACATCTCCAGTTGCGCATATCGCCTGCGGCGCATATCTCCTGCTATGTACATCTCCTGCAGCACAAATTTCCTGTGCACATCTCCTGCAGTGCATATCTCAAGTGGTGCACATCTCCTGCTGCGCACATCTCCTGCGGCGCATATCTCCTGCGTACACATCTCGTGCGGTGCACATCTCCTGCTGCGCACATCTCCTGCGTTGTACATCTCCTGCGGTGCACATCTCCTGCTGCGCACATCTCTTGCGGCGCACATCCTGCGGCGCACACCCTTCGTTGCACATAAATGAAACATTTATTTACAAAAAAATTATAATAATTAACTAAAGTTAATAAAAAACTGTGCGCACACATCCTGCAGCGCACATCTCCTGCGGTGCACATCTCCTGCTGCGCAAATCTCCTGCTGCGCACATCTCCTGCGGTGCACATCTCTTGCGGCGCACATCCTGCTGCGCATATCTCCTGCTATGTACATCTCCTGCGGCGCACATCTCCTGCGGTGCAAATCTCCTGCGGCGCACATCTCTTGCGGTGCACATCTCCTGCTGCGCACATCTCTTGCGGCGCACATCCTGCGGCGCACACCCTTCGTTGCACATTAATGAAACATTTATTTACAAAAAAATTATAATAATTAACTCAAATTAATAAAAAAACTGTGCGCACACATCCTGCGGCGCACATCTCCTGCGTGCCAATCTCCTGCTGCGCACATCTCCTGCTACGCACATCTCCTGCGGTGCACATCTCTTGCGGCGCACATCCTGCGGCGCACACCCTGCGTTGCACATAAATGAAACATTTATTTACAAAAAAATAAAAAAATAAAATCAAATTAATAAAAAAACTGCGGCACACATCTCCTGCGGCGCACATCTCCTGCGGCGCATATCGCCTGCGGCGCACATCTCCTGCTTTGTACATTTCCTGCGGCGCACATCTCCTGCGTGCACATCTCCTGCGGCGCACATCTCCTGCGGTGCACATCTCCTGCTGCGCACATCTCCTGTGGTGCACATCTCCTGTTGCGCACATCTCCTGCGGTGCATATCTCTTGCGGCGCACATCCTGCGTTGCGAAGCCTGCGTTGCACATAAATGAAACAGTTATTTACAAAAAAATAAAAAAATCAAATCAAATTAATAATTAACTCAAATTAATAAAAAAACTGTGCACACATCTCCTGCTGCGCACATCTCCTGCGGTGCACATCTCCTGCTGCGCACATCTCCTGCGGTGCACATCTCTTGCGGCGCACATCTCCTGCTGCGCACATCTCTTGCGGTGCACATCTCCTGCTGCGCACATCTCCTGCAGTGCACATCTCTTGCAGCGCACATCCTGCGGCGCACACCCTGCGGTGCACATAAATGAAACATTTATTTACAAAAAATTAGTATTACATCAAATTAATAAAAAAACTGTGTGCATACATCCTGCTGCGCACATCTCCTGCTGTGCACATCTCCTGCGTTGCACATCTCCTGCGTGCAGATCTCCTGCGGCGCACATCTCCTGCGGTGCACATCTCCAGTGGCGCATATCGCCTGCGGCGCACATCTCCTGCTTTGTACATCTCCTGCTTGCACATCTCCTGCGTGCACATCTCCTACGGTGCACATCTCCAGTGGCGCACATCTCCTGCTGCGCAAATCTCCTGCAGTGACCCTCCCTCGTCGCACACCCTGCGGTGCACATAAATGAAACATTTATTTACAAAAAATGATAATAATTAACTCAAATTCCTAAAAAAACTGTGCGCACACATCCTGCGGCGCACATCTCCTGCGGCACTCATCTCCTGCGGTGCACATCTCCTGCGGTGCACATCTCCTGCTGCGCAAATCTCCGGCGGTGCACATCTCTTGCGGCGCACATCTCCTGCGGTGCACATCTCCTGCTATGTACATCTCCTGCGGCTCACATCTCCTGCATGCACATCTCCTGCGGCGCATATCTCCTGCGTACACATCTCCTGCGGTGCACATCTCCTGCTGCGCACATCTCCTGCGTTGTACATCTCCTGCGGTGCACATCTCCTGCTGCGCACATCTCAGGCGGTGCACATCTCTTGCGGCGCACATCCTGCGGCACACACCCTTTGTTGCACATAAATGAAACATTTATTTACAAAAAAATTATAATAATTAACTCAAATTAATAAAAAAACTGCGGCACACATCTCCTGCTGCGCACATCTCCTGCGGTGCACATCTCCTGCTGCGCACATCTCCTGCGGTGCACATCTCTTGCGGCGCACATCTCCTGCTGCGCACATCTCCTGCAGTGCACATCTCCTGCGGTGCACATCTCTTGCGGCGCACATCCTGCGGCGCACACCCTGCGGTGCACATAAATGAAACATTTATTTACAAAAAAATAAAAAAATAAAAACAAATTAATAAAAAAACTGCGGCACACATCTCCTGCTGCGCATATCGCCTGCGGCGCATATCTCCTGCTATGTACATCTCCTGCGGCTCACATCTCCTGCATGCACATCTCCTGCGGCGCACATCTCTTGCGGTGCACATCTCCTGCTGCGCACATCTCCTGCAGTGCACATCTCTTGCGGCGCACATCCTGCGGCGCACACCCTGCGGTGCACATAAATGAAACATTTATTTACAAAAAATTAGTATTACATCAAATTAATAAAAAAACTGTGTGCATACATCCTGCTGCGCACATCTCCTGCGTTGCACATCTCCTGCGTGCAGATCTCCTGCGGCGCACATCTCCTGCGGTGCACATCTCCGGTGGCGCATATCGCCTGCGGCGCACATCTCCTGCTTTGTACATCTCCTGCTTGCACATCTCCTGCGTGCACATCTCCTACGGTGCACATCTCCAGTGGCGCACATCTCCTGCTGCGCAAATCTCCTGCAGTGACCCTCCCTCGTCGCACACCCTGCGGTGCACATAAATGAAATATTTATTTACAAAAAATAATAATAATTAACTCAAATTCCTAAAAAAACTGTGCGCACACATCCTGCGGCGCACATCTCCTGCGGCACTCATCTCCTGCGGCACATATCTCCTGCGTACACATCTCCTGCTGCGCAAATCTCCGGCGGTGCACATCTCTTGCGGCGCACATCTCCTGCGGTGCACATCTCCTGCTATGTACATCTCCTGCGGCTCACATCTCCTGCATGCACATCTCCTGCGGCACTCATCTCCTGCGGCGCATATCTCCTGCGTACACATCTCCTGCAGCACACATTTCCTGTGCACATCTCCTGCAGTGCATATCTCAAGTGGTGCACATCTCCTGCTGCGCACATCTCCTGCGGCGCATATCTCCTGCGTACACATCTCCTGCGGTGCACATCTCCTGCTGCGCACATCTCCTGCGTTGTACATCTCCTGCGGTGCACATCTCCTGCTGCGCACATCTCTTGCGGCGCACATCCTGCGGCGCACACCCTTCGTTGCACATAAATGAAACATTTATTTACAAAAAAATTATAATAATTAACTAAAATTAATAAAAAAACTGTGCGCACACATCCTGCAGCGCACATCTCCTGCGGTGCACATCTCCTGCTGCGCAAATCTCCTGCTGCGCACATCTCCTGCGGTGCACATCTCTTGCGGCGCACATCCTGCTGCGCATATCTCCTGCTATGTACATCTCCTGCGGCTCACATCTCCTGCATGCACATCTCCTGCGGCGCAAATCTCCTGCGGTGCAAATCTCCTGCAGTGCACATCTCCTGCTGCGCACATCTCCTGCGTTGTACATCTCCTGCGGTGCACATCTCCTGCTGCGCACATCTCTTGCAGCGCACATCCTGCGGCGCACACCCTTCGTTGCACATAAATGAAACAGTTATTTACAAAAAAATTATAATAATTAACTCAAATTAATAAAAAAACTGTGCGCACACATCCTGCGGCGCACATCTCCTGCGTGCCAATCTCCTGCTGCGCACATCTCCTGCTACGCACATCTCCTGCGGTGCACATCTCTTGCGGCGCACATCCTGCGGCGCACACCCTGCGTTGCACATAAATGAAACATTTATTTACAAAAAAATAAAAAAATAAAATCAAATTAATAAAAAAACTGCGGCACACATCTCCTGCGGCGCACATCTCCTGCGGTGCACATCTCCTGCTGCACACATCTCCTACGGTGCACATCTCCTGTTGCGCACATCTCCTGCGGTGCACATCTCTTGCGGCGCACATCTCCTGCGGCGCACATCTCCTGCGGTGCACATCTCCTGCGGTGCACATCTCCTGCTGCGCACATCTCCTGCGGTGCACATCTCCTGCTGCGCACATCTCCTGCAGTGCACATCTCTTGCGGCGCACATCCTCCGGCGCACACCCTGCGGTGCACATAAATGAAACATTTATTTACAAAAAATTAGTATTACATCAAATTAATAAAAAAACTGTGTGCATACATCCTGCTGCGCACATCTCCTGCTGTGCACATCTCCTGCGTTGCACATCTCCTGCGTGCAGATCTCCTGCGGCGCACATCTCCTGCGGTGCACATCTCCGGTGGCGCATATCGCCTGCGGCGCACATCTCCTGCTTTGTACATCTCCTGCGGTGCACATCTCCTGCTGCGCAAATCTCCGGCGGTGCACATCTCTTGCGGCGCACATCTCCTGCGGTGCACATCTCCTGCTATGTACATCTCCTGCGGCTCACATCTCCTGCATGCACATCTCCTGCGGCGCATATCTCCTGCGTACACATCTCCTGCGGTGCACATCTCCTGCTGCGCACATCTCCTGCGTTGTACATCTCCTGCGGTGCACATCTCCTGCTGCGCACATCTCAGGTGGTGCACATCTCTTGCGGCGCACATCCTGCGGCACACACCCTTTGTTGCACATAAATGAAACATTTTTTTACAAAAAAATTATAATAATTAACTCAAATTAATAAAAAAACTGCGGCACACATCTCCTGCTGCGCACATCTCCTGCGGTGCACATCTCCTGCTGCGCACATCTCCTGCGGTGCACATCTCTTGCGGCGCACATCTCCTGCGGCGCACATCTCTTGCGGTGCACATCTCCTGCTGCGCACATCTCCTGCAGTGCACATCTCCTGCGGTGCACATCTCTTGCGGCGCACATCCTGCGGCGCATACACTGCGGTGCACATAAATGAAACATTTATTTACAAAAAAATAAAAAAATAAAATCAAATTAATAAAAAAACTGCGGCACACATCTCCTGCTGCGCATATCGCCTGCGGCGCATATCTCCTGCTATGTACATCTCCTGCGGCTCACATCTCCTGCATGCACATCTCCTGCGGCGCACATCTCCTGCGGTGCAAATCTCCTGCGGCGCACATCTCTTGCGGCTCACATCTCCTGCATGCACATCTCCTGCGGCGCACATCTCCTGCGGTGCAAATCTCCTGCGGCGCACATCTCTTGCGGTGCACATCTCCTGCTGCGCACATCTCCTGCGGTGCACATCTCCTGCTGCGCACATCTCCTGCGGTCCACATCTCCTGCTGCGCACATCTCCTGCGGTGCACATCTCTTGCGGCGCACATGTCCTGCGGCGCACATCTCTTGCGGTGCACATCTCCTGCTGCGCACATCTCCTGCAGTGCACATCTCCTGCTGCGCACATCTCCTGCGGTGCACATCTCGTGCGGCGCACATCCTGCGGCGCACACCCTGAGTTGCACATAAATGAAACATTTATTTACAAAAAAATTATAATAATTAACTCAAATTAATAAAAAAACTGCGGCGCACATCTCCTGCTATGTACAGCTCCTGCGGCTCACATCTTCCATGCACATCTCCTGCGGTGCACATTTCCTGCGGTGCACATCTCCTGCGGTGCACATCTCCTGCGATGCACATCTCCAGTTGCGCATATCGCTTGCGGCGCATATCTCCTGCTATGTACATCTCCTGCAGCACACATTTCCTGTGCACATCTCCTGCAGTAAATATCTCAAGTGGTGCACATCTCCTGCTGCGCACATCTCCTGCGGCGCATATCTCCTGCGTACACATCTCCTGCGGTGCACATCTCCTGCTGCGCACATCTCCTGCGTTGTACATCTCCTGCGGTGCACATCTCCTGCTGCGCACATCTCCTGCATTGCAGAACATGCGATGCACATAAATAAAATTAATAAAAAAACTGTGCGCACACATCCTGCGGCGCACATCTCCTGCGGTGCACATCTCCTGCGGTGCACATCTCCTGCTGCGCACATCTCCTGCGGTGCACATATTCCATGCACATCTCCTGCGGCGCACATCTCCTGCGATGCACATCTCCAGTTGCGCATATCGCCTGCGGCGCATATCTCCTGCTATGTACATCTCCTGCAGCACACTTTTCCTGTGCACATCTCCTGCAGTGCATATCTCAAGTGGTGCACATCTCCTGCTGCGCACATCTCCTGCGGCGCATATCTCCTGCGTACACATCTCCTGCGGTGCACATCTCCTGCTGCGCACATCTCTTGCGGCGCACATCCTGCGGCACACACCCTTCGTTGCACATAAATGAAACATTTATTTACAAAAAAATTATAATAATTAACTAAAGTTAATAAAAAACTGTGCGCACACATCCTGCGGCGCTCTTCTCCTGCGGTGCACATCTCCTGCTGCGCACATCTCCTGCGGTGCACATCTCTTGCGGCGCACATCCTGCTGCGCATATCTCCTGCTATGTACATCTCCTGCGGCTCACATCTCCTGCATGCACATCTCCTGCGGCGCACATCTCCTGCGGTGCAAATCTCCTGCGGCGCACATCTCTTGCGGTGCACATCTCCTGCTGCGCACATCTCCTGCGGTGCACATCTCCGCACACTTCCTGCGGCGCACTTCTCCTGCGGCACTCATCTCCTGCGGTGCAAATCTCCTGCGGCGCACATCTCTTGCGGTGCACATCTCCTGCTGCGCACAATTCCTGCGGTGCACATCTCCTGCTGCGCACATCTCCTGCGGTCCACATCTCCTGCGGTGCAAATCTCCTGCGGCGCACATCTCTTGCGGTGCACATCTCCTGCTGCGCACAATTCCTGCGTGCAGATCTCCTGCGGCGCACATCTCCTGCGGTGCACATCTCCAGTGGCGCATATCGCCTGCGGCGCACATCTCCTGCTTTGTACATCCCCTGCTTGCACATCTCCTGCGTGCACATCTCCTACGGTGCACATCTCCAGTGGCGCACATCTCCTGCTGCGCAAATCTCCTGCAGTGACCCTCCCTCGTCGCACACCCTGCGTTGCACATAAATGAAACATTTATTTACAAAAAAATTATAATAATTAACTCAAATTAATAAAAAAACTGTGCGCACACATCCTGCGGTGCAAACCTCCTGCTGCGCACATCTCCTGCATTGCAGAACATGCGATGCACATAAATAAAATTAATAAAAAAACTGTGCGCACACATCCTGCGGCGCACATCTCCTGCGGTGCACATCTCCTGAGGCGCACATCTCCTGCGGTGCACATCTCCTGCGGAGCACATCTCCTGCGGCGCACATCTCCTGCTGCGCACATCTCCTGCTCTGCACATCTCCTGTGACGTACATCTCCTGCTGCGCACATCTCCTGCGGCACACATCTCCTGCGGTGCACATCTCTTGCGGCGCACATCCTGCGGCGCACACCCTGCGGTGCACATAAATGAAACATTTATTTACAAAAAAATATTATTACATCAAATTAATAAAAAAACTGTGTGCATACATCCTGCTGCGCACATCTCCTGCTGTGCACATCTCCTGCGTGCAGATCTCCTGCGGCGCACATCTCCTGCGGTGCACATCTCCGGTGGCGCATATCGCCTGCGGCGCACATCTCCTGCTTTGTACATTTCCTGCGGCGCACATCTCCTGCGTGCACATCTCCTGCGGCGCACATCTCCTGCGGTGCACATCTCCTGCTGCGCACATCTCCTGTGGTGCACATCTCCTGTTGCGCACATCTCCTGCGGTGCATATCTCTTGCGGCGCACATCCTGCGTTGCGAAGCCTGCGTTGCACATAAATAAAACAGTTATTTACAAAAAAATAAAAAAATCAAATCAAATTAATAATTAACTCAAATTAATAAAAAAACTGTGCACACATCTCCTGCTGCGCACATCTCCTGCGGTGCACATCTCCTGCTGCGCACATCTCCTGCGGTGCACATCTCTTGCGGTGCACATCTCCTGCTGCGCACATCTCCTGCAGTGCACATCTCTTGCAGCGCACATCCTGCGGCGCACACCCTGCGGTGCACATAAATGAAACATTTATTTACAAAAAATTAGTATTACATCAAATTAATAAAAAAACTGTGTGCATACATCCTGCTGCGCACATCTCCTGCTGTGCACATCTCCTGCGTTGCACATCTCCTGCGTGCAGATCTCCTGCGGCGCACATCTCCTGCGGTGCACATCTCCAGTGGCGCATATCGCCTGCGGCGCACATCTCCTGCTTTGTACATCCCCTGCTTGCACATCTCCTGCGTGCACATCTCCTACGGTGCACATCTCCAGTGGCGCACATCTCCTGCTGCGCAAATCTCCTGCAGTGACCCTCCCTCGTCGCACACCCTGCGGTGCACATAAATGAAACATTTATTTACAAAAAATGATAATAATTAACTCAAATTCCTAAAAAAACTGTGCGCACACATCCTGCGGCGCACATCTCCTGCGGCACTCATCTCCTGCGGCGCATATCTCCTGCGTACACATCTCCTGCTGCGCACATCTCCTGCGGTGCACATCTCCTGCGGTGCACATCTCCTGCGGTGCACATCTCCTGCTGCGCAAATCTCCGGCGGTGCACATCTCTTGCGGCGCACATCTCCTGCGGTGCACATCTCCTGCTATGTACATCTCCTGCGGCTCACATCTCCTGCATGCACATCTCCTGCGGCGCATATCTCCTGCGTACACATCTCCTGCGGTGCACATCTCCTGCTGCGCACATCTCCTGCGTTGTACATCTCCTGCGGTGCACATCTCCTGCTGCGCACATCTCAGGCGGTGCACATCTCTTGCGGCGCACATCCTGCGGCACACACCCTTTGTTGCACATAAATGAAACATTTATTTACAAAAAAATTATAATAATTAACTCAAATTAATAAAAAAACTGCGGCACACATCTCCTGCTGCGCACATCTCCTGCGGTGCACATCTCCTGCTGCGCACATCTCCTGCGGTGCACATCTCTTGCGGCGCACATCTCCTGCTGCGCACATCTCCTGCAGTGCACATCTCCTGCGGTGCACATCTCTTGCGGCGCACATCCTGCGGCGCACACCCTGCGGTGCACATAAATGAAACATTTATTTACAAAAAAATAAAAAAATAAAAACAAATTAATAAAAAAACTGCGGCACACATCTCCTGCTGCGCATATCGCCTGCGGCGCATATCTCCTGCTATGTACATCTCCTGCGGCTCACATCTCCTGCATGCACATCTCCTGCGGCGCACATCTCCTGCGGTGCAAATCTCCTGCGGCGCACATCTCTTGCGGTGCACATCTCCTGCTGCGCACATCTCCTGCGGTGCACATCTCCTGCTGCGCACATCTCCTGCGGTCCACATCTCCTGCTGCGCACATCTCCTGCGGTGCACATCTCTTGCGGCGCACATGTCCTGCTGCGCACATCTCTTGCGGTGCACATCTCCTGCTGCGCACATCTCCTGCAGTGCACATCTCCTGCTGCGCACATCTCCTGCGGTGCACATCTCGTGCGGCGCACATCCTGCGGCGCACACCCTGAGTTGCACATAAATGAAACATTTATTTACAAAAAAATTATAATAATTAACTCAAATTAATAAAAAAACTGCGGCGCACATCTCCTGCTATGTACAGCTCCTGCGGCTCACATCTTCCATGCACATCTCCTGCGGTGCACATCTCCTGCGATGCACATCTCCAGTTGCGCATATCGCCTGCGGCGCATATCTCCTGCGATGTACATCTCCTGCAGCACACATTTCCAGTGCACATCTCCTGCAGTGCATATCTCAAGTGGTGCACATCTCCTGCTGCGCACATCTCCTGCGGCGCATATCTCCTGCGTACACATCTCCTGTGGTGCACATCTCCTGCGGTGCACATCTCCTGCGGTGCACATCTCCTGCTGCGCAAATCTCCGGCGGTGCACATCTCTTGCGGCGCACATCTCCTGCGGTGCACATCTCCTGCTATGTACATCTCCTGCGGCTCACATCTCCTGCATGCACATCTCCTGCGGCGCATATCTCCTGCATACACATCTCCTGCGGTGCACATCTCCTTCTGCGCACATCTCCTGCGTTGTACATCTCCTGCGGTGCACATCTCCTGCTGCGCACATCTCAGGTGGTGCACATCTCTTGCGGCGCACATCCTGCGGCACACACCCTTTGTTGCACATAAATGAAACATTTATTTACAAAAAAATTATAATAATTAACTCAAATTAATAAAAAAACTGCGGCACACATCTCCTGCTGCGCACATCTCCTGCGGTGCACATCTCCTGCTGCGCACATCTCCTGCGGTGCACATCTCTTGCGGCGCACATCTCCTGCGGCGCACATCTCTTGCGGTGCACATCTCCTGCTGCGCACATCTCCTGCAGTGCACATCTCCTGCGGTGCACATCTCTTGCGGCGCACATCCTGCGGCGCACACACTGCGGTGCACATAAATGAAACATTTATTTACAAAAAAATAAAAAAATAAAATCAAATTAATAAAAAAACTGCGGCACACATCTCCTGCTGCGCATATCGCCTGCGGCGCATATCTCCTGCTATGTACATCTCCTGCGGCTCACATCTCCTGCATGCACATCTCCTGCGGCGCACATCTCCTGCGGTGCAAATCTCCTGCGGCGCACATGTCTTGCGGTGCACATCTCCTGCTGCGCACATCTCCTGCGGTGCACATCTCCTGCTGCGCACATCTCCTGCGGCCCACATCTCCTGCTGCGCACATCTCCTGCGGTGCACATCTCTTGTGGCGCACATGTCCTGCGGCGCACATCTCTTGCGGTGCACATCTCCTGCTGCGCACATCTCCTGCAGTGCACATCTCCTGCTGCGCACATCTCCTGCGGTGCACATCTCGTGCGGCGCACATCCTGCGGCGCACACCCTGAGTTGCACATAAATGAAACATTTATTTACAAAAAAATTATAATAATTAACTCAAATTAATAAAAAAACTGCGGCGCACATCTCCTGCTATGTACAGCTCCTGCGGCTCACATCTTCCATGCACATCTCCTGCGGTGCACATCTCCTGCGATGCACATCTCCAGTTGCGCATATCGCCTGCGGCGCATATCTCCTGCTATGTACATCTCCTGCAGCACACATTTCCTGTGCACATCTCCTGCAGTGCATATCTCAAGTGGTGCACATCTCCTGCTGCGCACATCTCCTGCGGCGCATATCTCCTGCGTACACATCTCCTGCGGTGCACATCTCCTGCTGCGCACATCTCCTGCGTTGTACATCTCCTGCGGTGCACATCTCCTGCTGCGCACATCTCTTGCGGCGCACATCCTGCGGCGCACACCCTTCGTTGCACATAAATGAAACATTTATTTACAAAAAAATTTTAATAATTAACTCAAATTAATAAAAAAACTGTGCGCACATATCCTGCGGCGCACATCTCCTGCGGTGCACATCTCCTGCTGCGCAAATCTCCTGCTGCGCACATCTCCTGCGGTGCACATCTCTTGCGGCGCACATCCTGCTGCACATATCTCCTGCTATGTACATCTCCTGCGGCTCACATCTCCTGCATGCACTTCTCCTGCGGCGCACATCTCCTGCGGTGCAAATCTCCTGCGGCGCACATCTCTTGCGGTGCACATCTCCTGCTGCGCACATCTCCTGCGGCGCACATCTCTTGCGGTGCACATCTCCTGCTGCGCACATCTCCTGCAGTGCACATCTCCTGCTGCGCACATCTCCTGCGGTGCACATCTCTTGCGGTGCACATCCTGCGGAGCACATCTCCTGCGGTGCACATCTCCTGCTGCGCACATCTCCTGCGGTGCACATCTTCCATGCACATCTCCTGCGGCGCACATCTCCTGCGATGCACATCTCCAGTTGCGCATATCGCCTGCGGCGCATATCTCCTGCTATGTACATCTCCTGCAGCACACATTTCCTGTGCACATCTCCTGCAGTGCATATCTCAAGCGGTGCACATCTCCTGCTGCGCACATCTCCTGCAGTGCACATCTCCTGCTGCGCACATCTCCTGCGGTGCACATGTCTTGCGGCGCACATACTGCGGAGCACATCTCCTGCGGTGCACATCTCCTGCTGCGCACATCTCCTGCGGTGCACATCTTCCATGCACATCTCCTGCGGCGCACATCTCCTGCGATGCACATCTCCAGTTGCGCATATCGCCTGCGGCGCATATCTCCTGCTATGTACATCTCCTGCAGCACAAATTTCCTGTGCACATCTCCTGCAGTGCATATCTCAAGTGGTGCACATCTCCTGCTGCGCACATCTCCTGCGGCGCATATCTCCTGCGTACACATCTCGTGCGGTGCACATCTCCTGCTGCGCACATCTCCTGCGTTGTACATCTCCTGCGGTGCACATCTCCTGCTGCGCACATCTCTTGCGGCGCACATCCTGCGGCGCACACCCTTCGTTGCACATAAATGAAACATTTATTTACAAAAAAATTATAATAATTAACTAAAGTTAATAAAAAACTGTGCGCACACATCCTGCAGCGCACATCTCCTGCGGTGCACATCTCCTGCTGCGCAAATCTCCTGCTGCGCACATCTCCTGCGGTGCACATCTCTTGCGGCGCACATCCTGCTGCGCATATCTCCTGCTATGTACATCTCCTGCGGCGCACATCTCCTGCGGTGCAAATCTCCTGCGGCGCACATCTCTTGCGGTGCACATCTCCTGCTGCGCACATCTCTTGCGGCGCACATCCTGCGGCGCACACCCTTCGTTGCACATTAATGAAACATTTATTTACAAAAAAATTATAATAATTAACTCAAATTAATAAAAAAACTGTGCGCACACATCCTGCGGCGCACATCTCCTGCGTGCCAATCTCCTGCTGCGCACATCTCCTGCTACGCACATCTCCTGCGGTGCACATCTCTTGCGGCGCACATCCTGCGGCGCACACCCTGCGTTGCACATAAATGAAACATTTATTTACAAAAAAATAAAAAAATAAAATCAAATTAATAAAAAAACTGCGGCACACATCTCCTGCGGCGCACATCTCCTGCGGTGCACATCTCCTGCTGCGCACATCTCCTGTGGTGCACATCTCCTGTTGCGCACATCTCCTGCGGTGCATATCTCTTGCGGCGCACATCCTGCGTTGCGAACCCTGCGTTGCACATAAATAAAACAGTTATTTACAAAAAAATAAAAAAATCAAATCAAATTAATAATTAACTCAAATTAATCAAAAAACTGTGCGCACACATCCTGCGGCGCACATCTCCTGCGGCGCAGATCTCCTGCGGCGCACATCTCCTGCGGTGCACATCTCCGGTGGCGCATATCGCCTGCGGCGCACATCTCCTGCTTTGTACATCTCCTGCTTGCACATCTCCTGCGTGCACATCTCCTACGGTGCACATCTCCAGTGGCGCACATCTCCTGCTGCGCAAATCTCCTGCAGTGACCCTCCCTCGTCGCACACCCTGCGGTGCACATAAATGAAATATTTATTTACAAAAAATAATAATAATTAACTCAAATTCCTAAAAAAACTGTGCGCACACATCCTGCGGCGCACATCTCCTGCGGCACTCATCTCCTGCGGCGCATATCTCCTGCGTACACATCTCCTGCTGCGCAAATCTCCGGCGGTGCACATCTCTTGCGGCGCAAATCTCCTGCGGTGCACATCTCCTGCTATGTACATCTCCTGCGGCTCACATCTCCTGCATGCACATCTCCTGCGGCACTCATCTCCTGCGGCGCATATCTCCTGCGTACACATCTCCTGCAGCACACATTTCCTGTGCACATCTCCTGCAGTGCATATCTCAAGTGGTGCACATCTCCTGCTGCGCACATCTCCTGCGGCGCATATCTCCTGCGTACACATCTCCTGCGGTGCACATCTCCTGCTGCGCACATCTCCTGCGTTGTACATCTCCTGCGGTGCACATCTCCTGCTGCGCACATCTCTTGCGGCGCACATCCTGCGGCGCACACCCTTCGTTGCACATAAATGAAACATTTATTTACAAAAAAATTATAATAATTAACTAAAATTAATAAAAAAACTGTGTGCACACATCCTGCAGCGCACATCTCCTCCGGTGCACATCTCCTGCTGCGCAAATCTCCTGCTGCGCACATCTCCTTTCGGTGCACATCTCTTGCGGCGCACATCCTGCTGCGCATATCTCCTGCTATGTACATCTCCTGCGGCTCACATCTCCTGCATGCACATCTCCTGCGGCGCACATCTCCTGCGGTGCAAATCTCCTGCAGTGCACATCTCCTGCTGCGCACATCTCCTGCGTTGTACATCTCCTGCGGTGCACATCTCCTGCTGCGCACATCTCTTGCGGCGCACATCCTGCGGCGCACACCCTTCGTTGCACATAAATGAAACATTTATTTACAAAAAAATTATAATAATTAACTCAAATTAATAAAAAAACTGTGCGCACACATCCTGCGGCGCACATCTCCTGCGTGCCAATCTCCTGCTGCGCACATCTCCTGATACGCACATCTCCTGCGGTGCACATCTCTTGCGGCGCACATCCTGCGGCGCACACCCTGCGTTGCACATAAATGAAACATTTATTTACAAAAAAATAAAAAAATAAAATCAAATTAATAAAAAAACTGCGGCACACATCTCCTGCGGCGCACATCTCCTGCGGTGCACATCTCCTGCTGCGCACATCTCCTACGGTGCACATCTCCTGTTGCGCACATCTCCTGCGGTGCACATCTCTTGCGGCGCACATCTCCTGCGGCGCACATCTCCTGCGGCGCACATCTCCTGCGGTGCACATCTCCTGCTGCGCACATCTCCTGCGGTGCACATCTCCTGCTGCGCACATCTCCTGCAGTGCACATCTCTTGCGGCGCACATCCTGCGGCGCACACCCTGCGGTGCACATAAATGAAACATTTATTTACAAAAAATTAGTATTACATCAAATTAATAAAAAAACTGTGTGCATACATCCTGCTGCGCACATCTCCTGCTGTGCACATCTCCTGCGTTGCACATCTCCTGCGTGCAGATCTCCTGCGGCGCACATCTCCTGCGGTGCACATCTCCGGTGGCGCATATCGCCTGCGGCGCACATCTCCTGCTTTGTACATCTCCTGCGGTGCACATCTCCTGCTGCGCAAATCTCCGGCGGTGCACATCTCTTGCGGCGCACATCTCCTGCGGTGCACATCTCCTGCTATGTACATCTACTGCGGCTCACATCTCCTGCATGCACATCTCCTGCGGCGCATATCTCCTGCGTACACATCTCCTGCGATGCACATCTCCTGCTGCGCACATCTCCTGCGTTGTACATCTCCTGCGGTGCACATATCCTGCTGCGCACATCTCAGGTGGTGCACATCTCTTGCGGCGCACATCCTGCGGCACACACCCTTTGTTGCACATAAATGAAACATTTTTTTACAAAAAAATTATAATAATTAACTCAAATTAATAAAAAAACTGCGGCACACATCTCCTGCTGCGCACATCTCCTGCGGTGCACATCTCCTGCGGCGCACATCTCTTGCGGTGCACATCTCCTGCTGCGCACATCTCCTGCAGTGCACATCTCCTGCGGTGCACATCTCTTGCGGCGCACATCCTGCGGCGCACACACTGCGGTGCACATAAATGAAACATTTATTTACAAAAAAATAAAAAAATAAAATCAAATTAATAAAAAAACTGCGGCACACATCTCCTGCTGCGCATATCGCCTGCGGCGCATATCTCCTGCTATGTACATCTCCTGCGGCTCACATCTCCTGCATGCACATCTCCTGCGGCGCACATCTCCTGCGGTGCAAATCTCCTGCGGCGCACATCTCTTGCGGCTCACATCTCCTGCATGCACATCTCCTGCGGCGCACATCTCCTGCGGTGCAAATCTCCTGCGGCGCACATCTCTTGCGGTGCACATCTCCTGCTGCGCACATCTCCTGCGGTGCACATCTCCTGCTGCGCACATCTCCTGCGGTCCACATCTCCTGCTGCGCACATCTCCTGCGGTGCACATCTCTTGCGGCGCACATGTCCTGCGGCGCACATCTCTTGCGGTGCACATCTCCTGCTGCGCACATCTCCTGCAGTGCACATCTCCTGCTGCGCACATCTCCTGCGGTGCACATCTCGTGCGGCGCACATCCTGCGGCGCACACCCTGAGTTGCACATAAATGAAACATTTATTTACAAAAAAATTATAATAATTAACTCAAATTAATAAAAAAACTGCGGCGCACATCTCCTGCTATGTACAGCTCCTGCGGCTCACATCTTCCATGCACATCTCCTGCGGTGCACATCTCCTGCGGTGCACATCTCCTGCGATGCACATCTCCAGTTGCGCATATCGCTTGCGGCGCATATCTCCTGCTATGTACATCTCCTGCAGCACACATTTCCTGTGCACATCTCCTGCAGTAAATATCTCAAGTGGTGCACATCTCCTGCTGCGCACATCTCCTGCGGCGCATATCTCCTGCGTACACATCTCCTGCGGTGCACATCTCCTGCTGCGCACATCTCCTGCGTTGTACATCTCCTGCGGTGCACATCTCCTGCTGCGCAAATCTCCTGCATTGCAGAACATGCGATGCACATAAATAAAATTAATAAAAAAACTGTGCGCACACATCCTGCGGCGCACATCTCCTGCGGTGCACATCTCCTGCGGTGCACATCTCCTGCTGCGCACATCTCCTGCGGTGCACATATTCCATGCACATCTCCTGCGGCGCACATCTCCTGCGATGCACATCTCCAGTTGCGCATATCGCCTGCGGCGCATATCTCCTGCTATGTACATCTCCTGCAGCACACATTTCCTGTGCACATCTCCTGCAGTGCATATCTCAAGTGGTGCACATCTCCTGCTGCGCACATCTCCTGCGGCGCATATCTCCTGCGTACACATCTCCTGCGGTGCACATCTCCTGCTGCGCACATCTCATGCGTTGTACATCTCCTGCGGTGCACATCTCCTGCTGCGCACATCTCTTGCGGCGCAAATCCTGCGGCACACACCCTTCGTTGCACATAAATGAAACATTTATTTACAAAAAAATTATAATAATTAACTAAAGTTAATAAAAAACTGTGCGCACACATCCTGCGGCGCTCTTCTCCTGCGGTGCACATCTCCTGCTGCGCACATCTCCTGCGGTGCACATCTCTTGCGGCGCACATCCTGCTGCGCATATCTCCTGCTATGTACATCTCCTGCGGCTCACATCTCCTGCATGCACATCTCCTGCGGCGCACATCTCCTGCGGTGCAAATCTCCTGCGGCGCACATCTCTTGCGGTGCACATCTCCTGCTGCGCACATCTCCTGCGGTGCACATCTCCGCACACTTCCTGCGGCGCACATCTCCTGCGGCACTCATCTCCTGCGGCGCATATCTCCTGCGTACACATCTCCTGCAGCACACATTTCCTGTGCACATCTCCTGCAGTGCATATCTCAAGTGGTGCACATCTCCTGCTGCGCACATCTCCTGCGGCGCATATCTCCTGCGTACACATCTCCTGCGGTGCACATCTCCTGCTGCGCACATCTCCTGCGTTGTACATCTCCTGCGGTGCACATCTCCTGCTGCGCACATCTCTTGCGGCGCACATCCTGCAGCGCACACCCTTCGTTGCACATAAATGAAACATTTATTTACAAAAAAATTATAATAATTAACTAAAATTAATAAAAAAACTGTGCGCACACATCCTGCAGCGCACATCTCCTGCGGTGCACATCTCCTGCTGCGCAAATCTCCTGCTGCGCACATCTCCTGCGGTGCACATCTCTTGCGGCGCACATCCTGCTGCGCATATCTCCTGCTATGTACATCTCCTGCGGCTCACATCTCCTGCATGCACATCTCCTGCGGCGCACATCTCCTGCGGTGCAAATCTCCTGCGGCGCACATCTCTTGCGGTGCACATCTCCTGCTGCGCACATCTCCTGCGGTGCACATCTCCTGCTGCGCACATCTCCTGCGGTCCACATCTCCTGCTGCGCACATCTCCTGCGGCGCACATCTCTTGCGGTGCACATCTCCTGCTGCGCACATCTCCTGCAGTGCACATCTCCTGCTGCGCACATCTCCTGCGGTGCACATCTCTTGCGGCGCACATCCTGCGGAGCACACCCTGCGTTGCACATAAATGAAACATTTATTTACAAAAAAATTATAATAATTAACTCAAATTAATAAAAAAACTGTGCGCACACATCCTGCGGTGCAAACCTCCTGCTGCGCACATCTCCTGCATTGCAGAACATGCGATGCACATAAATAAAATTAATAAAAAAACTGTGCGCACACATCCTGCGGCGCATATCTCCTGCGGTGCACATCTCCTGAGGCGCACATCTCCTGCGGTGCACATCTCCTGCGGAGCACATCTCCTGCTGCGCACATCTCCTGCGTTGAACAACATGCGATGCACATAAATAAAATTAATAAAAAAATCTCCTGCTGTGCACATCTCCTGCGGCACACATCTCCTGCTGCGCACATCTCCTGCGGTGCACATCTCTTGCGGCGCGCACCCTGCGGTGCACATAAATGAAACATTTATTTACAAAAAAATAATAAGAATTAACTCAAATTAATAAAAGAACTGTGCGCACTCATCCTGCGGCGCACATCTCCTGCTGCGCACATCTCCTGCTCTGCACATCTCCTGTGACGTACATCTCCTGCTGCGCACATCTCCTGCTGCACACATCTCCTGCGGTGCACATCTCTTGCGGCGCACATCCTGCGGCGCACACCCTGCGGTGCACATAAATGAAACATTTATTTACAAAAAAATATTATTACATCAAATTAATAAAAAAACTGTGTGCATACATCCTGCTGCGCACATCTCCTGCTGTTCACATCTCCTGCGTGCAGATCTCCTGCGGCGCACATCTCCTGCGGTGCACATCTCCGGTGGCGCATATCGCCTGCGGCGCACATCTCCTGCTTTGTACATTTCCTGCGGCGCACATCTCCTGCGTGCACATCTCCTGCGGCGCACATCTCCTGCGGTGCACATCTCCTGCTGCGCACATCTCCTGTGGTGCACATCTCCTGTTGCGCACATCTCCTGCGGTGCATATCTCTTGCGGCGCACATCCTGCGCTGCGAAGCCTGCGTTGCACATAAATAAAACAGTTATTTACAAAAAAATAAAAAAATCAAATCAAATTAATAATTAACTCAAATTAATAAAAAAACTGTGCACACATCTCCTGCTGCGCACATCTCCTGCGGTGCACATCTCCTGCTGCGCACATCTCCTGCGGTGCACATCTCTTGCGGCGCACATCTCCTGCTGCGCACATCTCTTGCGGTGCACATCTCCTGCTGCGCACATCTCCTGCAGTGCACATCTCTTGCAGCGCACATCCTGCGGCGCACACCCTGCGGTGCACATAAATGAAACATTTATTTACAAAAAATTAGTATTACATCAAATTAATAAAAAAACTGTGTGCAGATCTCCTGCGGCGCACATCTCCTGCGGTGCACATCTCCAGTGGCGCATATCGCCTGCGGCGCACATCTCCTGCTTTGTACATCTCCTGCTTGCACATCTCCTGCGTGCACATCTCCTACGGTGCACATCTCCAGTGGCGCACATCTCCTGCTGCGCAAATCTCCTGCAGTGACCCTCCCTCGTCGCACACCCTGCGGTGCACATAAATGAAACATTTATTTACAAAAAATGATAATAATTAACTCAAATTCCTAAAAAAACTGTGCGCACACATCCTGCGGCGCACATCTCCTGCGGCACTCATCTCCTGCGGCGCATATCTCCTGCGTACACATCTCCTGCGGCGCACATCTCCTGCGGTGCACATCTCCTGCGGTGCACATCTCCTGCGGTGCACATCTCCTGCTGCGCAAATCTCCGGCGGTGCACATCTCTTGCGGCGCACATCTCCTGCGGTGCACATCTCCTGCTATGTACATCTCCTGCGGCTCACATCTCCTGCATGCACATCTCCTGCGGCGCATATCTCCTGCGTTGTACATCTCCTGCGGTGCACATCTCCTGCTGCGCACATCTCAGGCGGTGCACATCTCTTGCGGCACACATCCTGCGGCACACACTCTTTGTTGCACATAAATGAAACATTTATTTACAAAAAAATTATAATAATTAACTCAAATTAATAAAAAAACTGCGGCACACATCTCCTGCTGCGCACATCTCCTGCGGTGCACATCTCCTGCTGCGCACATCTCCTGCGGTGCACATCTCTTGCGGCGCACATCTCCTGCTGCGCACATCTCCTGCAGTGCACATCTCCTGCGGTGCACATCTCTTGCGGCGCACATCCTGCGGCGCACACCCTGCGGTGCACATAAATGAAACATTTATTTACAAAAAAATAAAAAAATAAAAACAAATTAATAAAAAAACTGCGGCACACATCTCCTGCTGCGCATATCGCCTGCGGCGCATATCTCCTGCTATGTACATCTCCTGCGGCTCACATCTCCTGCATGCACATCTCCTGCGGCGCACATCTCCTGCGGTGCAAATCTCCTGCGGCGCACATCTCTTGCGGTGCACATCTCCTGCTGCGCACATCTCCTGCGGTGCACATCTCCTGCTGCGCACATCTCCTGCGGTCCACATCTCCTGCTGTGCACATCTCCTGCGGTGCACATCTCTTGCGGCGCACATGTCCTGCTGCGCACATCTCTTGCGGTGCACATCTCCTGCTGCGCACATCTCCTGCAGTGCACATCTCCTGCTGCGCACATCTCCTGCGGTGCACATCTCGTGCGGCGCACATCCTGCGGCGCACACCCTGAGTTGCACATAAATGAAACATTTATTTACAAAAAAATTATAATAATTAACTCAAATTAATAAAAAAACTGCGGCGCACATCTCCTGCTATGTACAGCTCCTGCGGCTCACATCTTCCATGCACATCTCCTGCGGTGCACATCTCCTGCGATGCACATCTCCAGTTGCGCATATCGCCTGCGGCGCATATCTCCTGCTATGTAAATATCCTGCAGCACACATTTCCTGCGCACATCTCCTGCGGTGCACATCTCTTGCGGCGCACATCCTGCTGCGCATATCTCCTGCTATGTACATCTCCTGCGACTCACATCTCATGCATGCACATCTCCTGCGGCGCACATCTCCTGCGGTGCAAATCTCCTGCGGCGCACATCTCTTGCGGTGCACATCTCCTGCTGCGCACATCTCCTGCGGTGCACATCTCCTGCTGCGCACATCTCCTGCGGTCCACATCTCCTGCTGCGCACATCTCCTGCGGCGCACATCTCTTGCAGTGCACATCTCCTGCTGCGCACATCTCCTGCAGTGCACATCTCCTGCTGCGCACATCTCCTGCGGTGCACATCTCTTGCGGCGCACATCCTGTGGAGCACACCCTGCGTTGCACATAAATGAAACATTTATTTACAAAAAATTATAATAATTAACTCAAATTAATAAAAAAACTGTGCGCACACATCCTGCGGTGCAAACCTCCTGCTGCGCACATCTCCTGCATTGCAGAACATGCGATGCACATAAATAAAATTAATAAAAAAACTGTGCGCACACATCCTGCGGCGCACATCTCCTGCGGTGCACATCTCCTGCGGTGCACATCTCCTGCTGCGCACATCTCCTGCGGTGCACATCTCCGCACACATCCTGCGGCGCACATCTCCTGCGGCACTCATCTCCTGCGGCGCATATCTCCTGCGTACACATCTCCTGCGGTGCACATCTCCTGCTGCGCATATCTCCTGCGGTGTACATCTCCTGCGGTGCACATCCCCTGCTGCGCACATCTCCGGCGGTGCATATCTCTTGCGGCGCACATCCTGCGGCGCACATCTCCTGCGGTGCACATCTCCTGAGGCGCACATCTCCTGCGGTGCACATCTCCTGCGGTGCACATCTCCTGCTGCGCACATCTCCGGCGGTGCACATCTCTTGCGGCACACATCCTGTGGCGCACACCCTTCGTTGCACATAAATGAAACATTTATTTACAAAAAAATTATAATAATTAACTCAAATTAATAAAAAAAATGTGCGCACACATCCTACGGCGCACATCTCCTGCTTGCACATCTCCTGCGTGCACATCTCCTACGGTGCATATCTCCAGTGGCGCACATCTCCTGCTGCGCAAATCTCCTGCAGTGACCCTCCCTCGTCGCACACCCTGCGGTGCACATAAATGAAACATTTATTTACAAAAAATAATAATAATTAACTCAAATTCCTAAAAAAACTGTGCGCACACATCCTGCGGCGCACATCTCCTGCGGCACTCATCTCCTGCGGCGCATATCTCCTGCGTACACATCTCCTGCGGCGCACATCTCCTGCGGTGCACATCTCCTGCTGCGCTAATATCCGGCGGTGCACATCTCTTGCGGCGCACATCTCCTGCGGTGCACATCTCCTGCTATGTACATCTCCTGCGGCTCACATCTCCTGCATGCACATCTCCTGCGGCGCACATCTCCTGCGTTGCACATCTCCAGTGGCGCACATCTCCGGCGGTGCACATCTCTTGCGGCGCGCACCCTGCGGTGCACATAAATGATACATTTATTTACAAAAAAATAATAATAATTAACTCAAATTAATAAAAAAAACTGTGCGCACACATCCTGCGGCGCACATCTCCTGCGTGCTAATCTCCTGCATGCACATCTCCTGCGTTGCACATCTCCTGCGGCGCACATCTCCTGCGGTGCACATCTCCTGCTGCGCACATCTCCTGCGGTGCATATATCTTGAGGCACACATCCTGCATTGCGAACCCTGCGTTGCACATAAATGAAACAGTTATTTACAAAAAAATAAAAAAATCAAATCAAATTAATAAAAAAACTGCGGCACACATCTCCTGCTGCTCATATCGCCTGCGGCGCACATCTCCTGCTATGTACATCTCCTGCTGCTCACATCTCCTGCATGCACATCTCCTGCGGCGCACATCTCCTGCGATGCACATCTCCAGTGGCGCACATCTCCTGCTGCGCATATCGCCTGCGGTTCATATTTCCTGCTATGTACATATACTGCAGCGCACATTTCCTGTGCACATCTCCTGCAGTGCATATCTCAAGTGGTGCACATCTCCTGCTGCGCACATCTCCTGCGGCGCATATCTCCTGCTGCGCACATCTCCTAAATTTGCAGAACATAAGATGCACATAAATAAAATTAATAAAAAAACTGTGCGCACACATCCTGCGGCGCACATCTCCTGCGTGCCAATCTCTTGCTGCGCACATCTTTTGCGGTGCACATCTCCTGCGGCGCACAATTCCTGCGGTGCACATCTCCTGCTGCGCACATCTCTTTTGCCGTGCACATCTCCGCACACATCCTGCGGCGCACATCTCCTGCGGCACTCATCTCCTGCGGCGCACATCTCCTGCTGCGCACGTCTCCTGCGGTGTACATCTCCTGCGGCGCACATCTCCTGCGTGCTAATCTCCTGCGTGCACTTCTCCTGCGGTGCACATCTCCTGCGGCGCACATCTCCTGCGGTGCACATCTCCTGCCGCGCACATCTCCTGTGGTGCACATCTCCTGTTGCGCACATCTCCTGCGGTGCATATCTCTTGCGGCGCACATCCTGCGTTGCGAACCCTGCGTTGCACATAAATAAAACAGTTATTTACAAAAAAAATTAAAATTAAATCATATTAATAAAAAAACTGCGGCACACATCTCCTGCTGCGCATATCGCCTGCGGCGCACATCTCCTGCAGCGCACATCTCAAGTGGTGCACATCTCCTGCTGAGCACATCTCCTGCAGCACACATCTCCTGCTGCGCACATCTCCTGCGGTGCACATCTCCTGCTGCGCACATTTCCGGCGGTGCACATCTCTTGCGGCGCACACCCTACGGTGCACATAAATGAAACATTTACTTACAAAAAAAATAATAATTAACTCAAATTAATAAAAAAACTGTGCGCACTAATCCTGCAGCGCACATCTCCTGCTCTGCACATCTCCTGCTGCGCACATCTCCTGCTCTGCACATCTCCTGCTCTGCACATCTCCTGCTGCGCACATCTTCTGCGGCACACATCTCCTGCGGTGCACATCTCCTGCTCCGCACATCTCCTGCAGTGCACATCTCTTGCGGCGCACATCCTGCGGCGCACACTCTGCGGTGCACATAAATGATACATTTATTTACAAAAAAATATTATTACATCAAATTAATAAAAAAACTGTGTGCACACATCCTGCTGCGCACATCTCCTGCTGTGCACATCTCCAGCCTTGCACATCTCCTGCGGCGCACATCTCCTGCGGTGCACATCTCCGGTGGCGCATATCGCCTGCGGCGCACATCTCCTGCTTTGTACATCTCCTGCGGCGCACATCTCCTGCGTGCACATCTCCTGCGTGCACATCTCCTGCGGCGCACATCTCCTGCGGTGCACATCTCCTGCTGCGCACATCTCCTGCGGCGCACATCTCCTGCGTGCCAATCTCTTGCTGCGCACATCTCTTGCGGTGCACATCTCCTGCGTAGACATCTCCTGCGGTGCACATCTCCTGCTGCGCACATCTCCTGCGGTGTACATCTCCTGCGGTGCACATCTCCTGCTGTGCACATCTCCGGCGGTGCATATCTCTTGCGGTGCACATCCTGCGGCGAACACCCTTCGTTGCACATAAATGAAACATTTATTTACAAAAAAATTATAATAATTAACTAAAATTAATAAAAAAACTGTGCGCACACATCCTGCGGCGCACATCTCCTGCGGCACTCATCTCCTGCTGCGCATATCTCCTGCGTACACATCTCCTGCAGCACACATTTCCTGTGCACATCTCCTGCAGTGCATATCTCAAGTGGTGCACATCTCCCGCTGCGCACATCTCCTGCGGCGCATATCTCCTGCGTACACATCTCCTGCGGTGCACATCTCCTGCTGCGCACATCTCCTGCGTTGTACATCTCCTGCGGTGCACATCTCCTGCTGCGCACATCTCTTGCGGCGCACATCCTGCGGCGCACACCCTTCGTTGCACATAAATGAAACATTTATTTACAAAAAAATTATAATAATTAACTAAAATTAATAAAAAAACTGTGCGCACACATCCTGCGGCGCACATCTCCTGCGGTGCACATCTCCTGCTGCACAAATCTCCTGCTGCGCACATCTCCTGCGGTGCACATCTCTTGCGGCGCACATCCTGCTGCGCATATCTCCTGCTATGTACATCTCCTGCGACTCACATCTCCTGCATGCACATCTCCTGCGGCGCACATCTCCTGCGGTGCAAATCTCCTGCGGCGCACATCTCTTGCGGTGCACATCTCCTGCTGCGCACATCTCCTGCGGTGCACATCTCCTGCTGCGCACATCTCCTGCGGTCCACATCTCCTGCTGCGCACATCTCCTGCGGCGCACATCTCTTGCAGTGCACATCTCCTGCTGCGCACATCTCCTGCAGTGCACATCTCCTGCTGCGCACATCTCCTGCGGTGCACATCTCTTGCGGCGCACATCCTGCGGAGCACACCCTGCGTTGCACATAAATGAAACATTTATTTACAAAAAATTATAATAATTAACTCAAATTAATAAAAAAACTGTGCGCACACATCCTGCGGTGCAAACCTCCTGCTGCGCACATCTCCTGCATTGCAGAACATGCGATGCACATAAATAAAATTAATAAAAAAACTGTGCGCACACATCCTGCGGCGCACATCTCCTGCGGTGCACATCTCCTGCGGTGCACATCTCCTGCTGCGCACATCTCCTGCGGTGCACATCTCCGCACACATCCTGCGGCGCACATCTCCTGCGGCACTCATCTCCTGCGGCGCATATCTCCTGCGTACACATCTCCTGCGGTGCACATCTCCTGCTGCGCATATCTCCTGCGGTGTACATCTCCTGCGGTGCACATCCCCTGCTGCGCACATCTCCGGCGGTGCATATCTCTTGCGGCGCACATCTTGCGGCGCACATCTCCTGCGGTGCACATCTCCTGAGGCGCACATCTCCTGCGGTGCACATCTCCTGCGGTGCACATCTCCTGCTGCGCACATCTCCGGCGGTGCACATCTCTTGCGGCACACATCCTGTGGCGCACACCCTTCGTTGCACATAAATGAAACATTTATTTACAAAAAAATTATAATAATTAACTCAAATTAATAAAAAAAATGTGCGCACACATCCTACGGCGCACATCTCCTGCTTGCACATCTCCTGCGTGCACATCTCCTACGGTGCATATCTCCAGTGGCGCACATCTCCTGCTGCGCAAATCTCCTGCAGTGACCCTCCCTCGTCGCACACCCTGCGGTGCACATAAATGAAACATTTATTTACAAAAAATGATAATAATTAACTCAAATTCCTAAATAAACTGTGCGCACACATCCTGCGGCGCACATCTCCTGCGGCACTCATCTCCTGCGGCGCATATCTCCTGCGTACACATCTCCTGCGGCGCACATCTCCTGCGGTGCACATCTCCTGCTGCGCATATATCCGGCGGTGCACATCTCTTGCGGCGCACATCTCCTGCGGTGCACATCTCCTGCTATGTACATCTCCTGCGGCTCACATCTCCTGCATGCAAATCTCCTGCGGCGCACATCTCCTGCGTTGCACATCTCCAGTGGCGCACATCTCCGGCGGTGCACATCTCTTGCGGCGCGCACCCTGCGGTGCACATAAATGATACATTTATTTACAAAAAAATAATAATAATTAACTCAAATTAATAAAAAAAACTGTGCGCACACATCCTGCGGCGCACATCTCCTGCGTGCTAATCTCCTGCATGCACATCTCCTGCGGTGCACATCTCCTGCGGCGCACATCTCCTGCGGTGCACATCTCCTGCTGCGCACATCTCCTGCGGTGCATATATCTTGAGGCACACATCCTGCATTGCGAACCCTGCGTTGCACATAAATGAAAAAGTTATTTACAAAAAAATAAAAAAATCAAATCAAATTAATAAAAAAACTGCGGCACACATCTCCTGCTGCTCATATCGCCTGCGGCGCACATCTCCTGCTATGTACATCTCCTGCTGCTCACATCTCCTGCATGCACATCTCCTGCGGCGCACATCTCCTGCGATGCACATCTCCAGTGGCGCACATCTCCTGCTGCGCATATCGCCTGCGGTTCATATTTCCTGCTATGTACATATACTGCAGCGCACATTTCCTGTGCACATCTCCTGCAGTGCATATCTCAAGTGGTGCACATCTCCTGCTGCGCACATCTCCTGCGGCGCATATCTCCTGCTGCGCACATCTCCTAAATTTGCAGAACATAAGATGCACATAAATAAAATTAATAAAAAAACTGTGCGCACACATCCTGCGGCGCACATCTCCTGCGTGCCAATCTCTTGCTGCGCACATCTTTTTCGGTGCACATCTCCTGCGGCGCACATCTCCTGCGGTGCACATCTCCTGCTGCGCACATCTCTTTTGCCGTGCACATCTCCGCACACATCCTGCGGCGCACATCTCCTGCGGCACTCATCTCCTGCGGCGCACATCTCCTGCTGCGCACGTCTCCTGCGGTGTACATCTCCTGCGGCGCACATCTCCTGCGTGCTAATCTCCTGCCTGCACTTCTCCTGCGGTGCACATCTCCTGCGGCGCACATCTCCTGCGGTGCACATCTCCTGCTGCGCACATCTCCTGTGGTGCACATCTCCTGTTGCGCACATCTCCTGCGGTGCATATCTCTTGCGGCGCACATCCTGCGTTGCGAACCCTGCGTTGCACATAAATAAAACAGTTATTTACAAAAAAAATTAAAATTAAATCATATTAATAAAAAAACTGCGGCACACATCTCCTGCTGCGCATATCACCTGCGGCGCACATCTCCTGCAGCGCACATCTCAAGTGGTGCACATCTCCTGCTGAGCACATCTCCTGCGGCACACATCTCCTGCTGCGCACATCTCCTGCGGTGCACATCTCCTGCTGCGCACATTTCCGGCGGTGCACATCTCTTGCGGCGCACACCCTACGGTGCACATAAATGAAACATTTACTTACAAAAAAAATAATAATTAACTCAAATTAATAAAAAAACTGTGCGCACTAATCCTGCACATCTCCTGCTCTGCACATCTCCTGCTGCGCACATCTCCTGCTCTGCACATCTCCTGCTCTGCACATCTCCTGCTGCGCACATCTTCTGCGGCACACATCTCCTGCGGTGCACATCTCCTGCTCCGCACATCTCCTGCAGTGCACATCTCTTGCGGCGCACATCCTGCGGCGCACACCCTGCGGTGCACATAAATGATACATTTATTTACAAAAAAATATTATTACATCAAATTAATAAAAAAACTGTGTGCACACATCCTGCTGCGCACATCTCCTGCTGTGCACATCTCCAGCCTTGCACATCTCCTGCGGCGCACATCTCCTGCGGTGCACATCTCCGGTGGCGCATATCGCCTGCGGCGCACATCTCCTGCTTTGTACATCTCCTGCGGCGCACATCTCCTGCGTGCACATCTCCTGCGTGCACATCTCCTGCGGCGCACATCTCCTGCGGTGCACATCTCCTGCTGCGCACATCTCCTGCGGCGCACATCTCCTGCGTGCCAATCTCTTGCTGCGCACATCTCTTGCGGTGCACATCTCCTGCGTAGACATCTCCTGCGGTGCACATCTCCTGCTGCGCACATCTCCTGCGGTGTACATCTCCTGCGGTGCACATCTCCTGCTGTGCACATCTCCGGCGGTGCATATCTCTTGCGGTGCACATCCTGCGGCGCACACCCTTCGTTGCACATAAATGAAACATTTATTTACAAAAAAATTATAATAATTAACTAAAATTAATAAAAAAACTGTGCGCACACATCCTGCGGCGCACATCTCCTGCGGTGCACATCTCCTGCTGCGCAAATCTCCTGCTGCGCACATCTCCTGCGCTGCACATCTCTTGCGGCGCACATCCTGCTGCGCATATCTCCTGCTATGTACATCTCCTCCGGCTCACATCTCCTGCATGCACATCTCCTGCGGCGCACATCTCCTGCGGTGCAGAACATGCGATGCACATAAATAAAATTAATAAAAAAACTGTGTGCACACATCCTGCGGCGCACATCTCCTGCGGTGCACATCTCCTGCGGTGCACATCTGCTGCTGCGCACATCTCCTGCGGTGCACATCTCCGCACACATCCTGCGGCGCACATCTCCTGCGGCACTCATCTCCTGCGGCGCATATCTCCTGCGTACACATCTCCTGCGGTGCACATCTCCTGCTGCGCACATCTCCTGCGGTGTACATCTCCTGCGGTGCACATCTCCTGCTGCGCACATCTCCGGCGGTGCATATCTCTTGCGGCGCACATCCTGCGGCGCACATCTCCTGCGGTGCACATCTCCTGAGGCGCACATCTCCTGCGGTGCACATCTCCTGCGGTGCACATCTCCTGCTGCGCACATCTCCGGCGGTGCACATCTCTTGCGGCACACTTCCTGTGGCGCACACCCTTCGTTGCACATAAATGAAACATTTATTTACAAAAAAATTATAATAATTAACTCAAATTAATAAAAAAAATGTGCGCACACATCCTACGGTGCAAATCTCCTGCTGCGCACATCTCCTGCGTTGAACAACATGCGATGCACATAAATAAAATTAATAAAAAAATCTCCTGCTGTGCACATCTCCTGCGGCACACATCTCCTGCTGCGCACATCTCCTGCGGTGCACATCTCTTGCGGCGCGCAACCTGCGGTGCACATAAATGAAACATTTATTTACAAAAAAGTAATAAGAATCAACTCAAATTAATAAAAGAACTGTGCGCACTCATCCTGCGGCGCACATCTCCTGCTGCGCACATCTCCTGCTCTGCACATCTCCTGTGACGCACATCTCCTGCTGCGCACATCTCCTTCGGCACACATCTCCTGCGGTGCACATCTCTTGCGGCGCACATCCTGCGGCGCACACCCTGCGGTGCACATAAATGAAACATTTATTTACAAAAAAATATTATTACATCAAATTAATAAAAAAACTGTGTGCATACATCCTGCTGCGCACATCTCCTGCTGTGCACATCTCCTGCGTGCAGATCTCCCGCGGCGCACATCTCCTGCGGTGCACATCTCCGGTGGCGCATATCGCCTGCGGCGCACATCTCCTGCTTTGTACATTTCCTGCGGCGCACATCTCCTGTGGTGCACATCTCCTGCTGCGCACATCTCCTGCAGTGCACATCTCTTGCGGCGCACATCCTGCGGCGCACACCCTGCGGTGCACATAAATGAAACATTTATTTACAAAAAATTAGTGTTACATCAAATTAATAAAAAAACTGTGTGCATACATCCTGCTGCGCACATCTCCTGCTGTGCACATCTCCTGCGTTGCACATCTCCTGCTGTGCACATCTCCTGCGTTGCACATCTCCTGCGGTGCACATCTCTTGCGGCGCACATCCTGCGGCGCACACCCTGCGGTGCACATGAATGAAACATTTATTTACAAAAAAATAAAAAAATAAAATCAAATTAATAAAAAAACTGCGGCACACATCTCCTGCTGCGCATATCGCCTGCGGCGCACATCCTGCAGCGCACACCCTTCGTTGCACATAAATGAAACATTTATTTACAAAAAAATTATAATAATTAACTAAAATTAATAAAAAAACTGTGCGCACACATCCTGCGGCGCACATCTCCTGCGGTGCACATCTCTTGGGGCGCACATCTCCTGCGGCGCACATCTCTTGCGGTGCACATCTCCTGCTGCGCACATCTCCTGCAGTGCACATCTCCTGCTGCGCACATCTCCTGCGTTGTACATCTCCTGCGGTGCACATCTCCTGCTGCGCACATCTCTTGCGGCGCACATCCTGCGGCGCACACCCTTCGTTGCACATAAATGAAACATTTATTTACAAAAAAATTATAATAATTAACTCAAATTAATAAAAAAACTGTGCGCACACATCCTGCGGCGCACATCTCCTGCGTGCCAATCTCCTGCTGCGCACATCTCCTGCTACGCACATCTCCTGCGGTGCACATCTCTTGCGGCGCACATCCTGCGGCGCACACCCTGCGTTGCACATAAATGAAACATTCATTTACAAAAAAATAAAAAAATAAAATCAAATTAATAAAAAAACTGCGGCACACATCTCCTGCTGCGCATATCGCCTGCGGCGCATATCTCCTGCTATGTACATCTCCTGCGGCTCACATCTCCTGCATGCACATCTTCTGCGGCGCACATCTCCTGCGGTGCAAATCTCCTGCGGCGCACATCTCTTGCGGTGCACATCTCCTGCTGCGCACATCTCCTGCGGTGCACATCTCCTGCTGCGCACATCTCCTGCGGTCCACATCTCCTGTTGCGCACATCTCCTGCGGTGCATATCTCTTGCGGCGCACATCCTGCGTTGCGAACCCTGCGTTGCACATAAATAAAACAGTTATTTACAAAAACATAAAAAAATCAAATCAAATTAATAATTAACTCAAATTAATAAAAAAACTGTGCACACATCTCCTGCTGCGCACATCTCCTGCGGTGCACATCTCCTGCTGCGCACATCTCCTGCGGTGCACATCTCTTGTGGCGCACATCTCCTGCGGCGCACATCTCTTGCGGTGCACATCTCCTGCTGCGCACATCTCCTGCAGTGCACATCTCTTGCGGCGCACATCCTGCGGCGCACACCCTGCGGTGCACATAAATGAAACATTTATTTACAAAAAATTAGTATTACATCAAATTAATAAAAAAACTGTGTGCATACATCCTGCTGCGCACATCTCCTGCTGTGCACATCTCCTGCGTTGCACATCTCCTGCTGTGCACATCTCCTGCGTTGCACATCTCCTGCGGTGCACATCTCTTGCGGCGCAAAGCCTGCGGCGCACACCCTGCGGTGCACATAAATGAAACATTTATTTACAAAAAATTAAAAAAATAAAATAAAATTAATAAAAAAACTGCGGCACACATCTCCTGCTGCGCATATCGCCTGCGGCGCACATCCTGCGGCGCACACCCTTCGTTGCACATAAATGAAACATTTATTTACAAAAAAATTATAATAATTAACTAAAATTAATAAAAAAACTGTGCGCACACATCCTGCGGCGCACATCTCCTGCGGTGCACATCTCTTGGGGCGCACATCTCCTGCGGCGCACATCTCTTGCGGTGCACATCTCCTGCTGCGCACATCTCCTGCAGTGCACATCTCCTGCTGCGCACATCTCCTGCGTTGTACATCTCCTGCGGTGCACATCTCCTGCTGCGCACATCTCTTGCGGCGCACATCCTGCGGCGCACACCCTTCGTTGCACATAAATGAAACATTTATTTACAAAAAAATTATAATAATTAACTCAAATTAATAAAAAAACTGTGCGCACACATCCTGCGGCGCACATCTCCTGCGTGCCAATCTCCTGCTGCGCACATCTCCTGCTACGCACATCTCCTGCGGTGCACATCTCTTGCGGCGCACATCCTGCGGCGCACACCCTGCGTTGCACATAAATGAAACATTTATTTACAAAAAAATAAAAAAATAAAATCAAATTAATAAAAAAACTGCGGCACACATCTCCTGCGGCGCACATCTCCTGCGGTGCACATCTCCTGCTGCGCACATCTCCTGTGGTGCACATCTCCTGTTGCGCACATCTCCTGCGGTGCATATCTCTTGCGGCGCACATCCTGCGTTGCGAACCCTGCGTTGCACATAAATGAAACAGTTATTTACAAAAAATAAAAAAATTAAATCAAATTAATAATTAACTCAAATTAATCAAAAAACTGTGCACACATCTCCTGCTGCGCACATCTCCTGCGGTGCACATCTCCTGCTGCGCACATCTCCTGCGGTGCACATCTCTTGCGGCGCACATCTCCTGCGTGCAGATCTCCTGCGGCGCACATCTCCTGCGGTGCACATCTCCGGTGGCGCATATCGCCTGCGGCGCACATCTCCTGCTTTGTACATCTCCTGCTTGCACATCTCCTGCGTGCACATCTCCTACGGTGCACATCTCCAGTGGCGCACATCTCCTGCTGCGCAAATCTCCTGCAGTGACCCTCCCTCGTCGCACACCCTGCGGTGCACATAAATGAAATATTTATTTACAAAAAATAATAATAATTAACTCAAATTCCTAAAAAAACTGTGCGCAGACATCCTGCGGCGCACATCTCCTGCGGCACTCATCTCCTGCGGCGCATATCTCCTGCGTACACATCTCCTGCGGCGCACATCTCCTGCGGTGCACATCTCCTGCGGTGCACATCTCCTGCTGCGCAAATCTCCGGCGGTGCACATCTCTTGCGGCGCACATCTCCTGCGGTGCACATCTCCTGCTATGTACATCTCCTGCGGCTCACATCTCCTGCATGCACATCTCCTGCGGCGCATATCTCCTGCGTACACATCTCCTGCGGTGCACATCTCCTGCTGCGCACATCTCCTGCGTTGTACATCTCCTGCGGTGCACATCTCCTGCTGCGCACATCTCAGGTGGTGCACATCTCTTGCGGCGCACATCCTGCGGCACACACCCTTTGTTGCACATAAATGAAACATTTATTTACAAAAAAATTATAATAATTAACTCAAATTAATAAAAAAACTGCGGCACACATCTCCTGCTGCGCACATCTCCTGCGGTGCACATCTCCTGCTGCGCACATCTCCTGCGGTGCACATCTCTTGCGGCGCACATCTCCTGCGGCGCACATCTCTTGCGGTGCACATCTCCTGCTGCGCACATCTCCTGCAGTGCACATCTCCTGCGGTGCACATCTCTTGCGGCGCACATCCTGCGGCGCACACACTGCGGTGCACATAAATGAAACATTTATTTACAAAAAAATAAAAAAATAAAATCAAATTAATAAAAAAACTGCGGCACACATCTCCTGCTGCGCATATCGCCTGCGGCGCATATCTCCTGCTATGTACATCTCCTGCGGCTCACATCTCCTGCATGCACATCTCCTGCGGCGCACATCTCCTGCGGTGCAAATCTCCTGCGGCGCACATCTCTTGCGGTGCACATCTCCTGCTGCGCACATCTCCTGCGGTGCACATCTCCTGCTGCGCACATCTCCTGCGGCCCACATCTCCTGCTGCGCACATCTCCTGCGGTGCACATCTCTTGCGGCGCACATGTCCTGCGGCGCACATCTCTTGCGGTGCACATCTCCTGCTGCGCACATCTCCTGCAGTGCACATCTCCTGCTGCGCACATCTCCTGCAGTGCACATCTCGTGCGGCGCACATCCTGCGGCGCACACCCTGAGTTGCACATAAATTAAACATTTATTTACAAAAAAATTATAATAATTAACTCAAATTAATAAAAAAACTGCGGCGCACATCTCCTGCTATGTACAGCTCCTGCGGCTCACATCTTCCATGCACATCTCCTGCGGTGCACATCTCCTGCGATGCACATCTCCAGTTGCGCATATCGCCTGCGGCGCATATCTCCTGCTATGTACATCTCCTGCAGCACACATTTCCTGTGCACATCTCCTGCAGTGCATATCTCAAGTGGTGCACATCTCCTGCTGCGCACATCTCCTGCGGCGCATATCTCCTGCGTACACATCTCCTGCGGTGCACATCTCCTGCTGCGCACATCTCCTGCGTTGTACATCTCCTGCGGTGCACATCTCCTGCTGCGCACATCTCTTGCGGCGCACATCCTGCGGCGCACACCCTTCGTTGCACATAAATGAAACATTTATTTACAAAAAAATTTTAATAATTAACTCAAATTAATAAAAAAACTGTGCGCACACATCCTGCGGCGCACATCTCTTGCGGTGCACATCTCCTGCTGCGCAAATCTCCTGCTGCGCACATCTCCTGCGGTGCACATCTCTTGCGGCGCACATCCTGCTGCGCATATCTCCTGCTATGTACATCTCCTGCGGCTCACATCTCCTGCATGCACATCTCCTGCGGCGCACATCTCCTGCGGTGCAAATCTCCTGCGGCGCACATCTCTTGCGGTGCACATCTCCTGCTGCGCACATCTCCTGCGGCGCACATCTCTTGCGGTGCACATCTCCTGCTGCGCACATCTCCTGCAGTGCACATCTCCTGCTGCGCACATCTCCTGCGGTGCACATCTCTTGCGGCGCACATCCTGCGGCGCACACCCTGCGTTGCACATAAATGAAACATTTATTTACAAAAAAATTATAATAATTAACTCAAATTAATAAAAAAACTGTGCGCACACATCCTGCGGTGCAAACCTCCTGCTGCGCACATCTCCTGCATTGCAGAACATGCGATGCACATAAATAAAATTAATAAAAAAACTGTGCGCACACATCCTGCGGCGCACATCTCCTGCGGTGCACATCTCCTGCGGTGCACATCTCCTGCTGCGCACATCTCCTGCGGTGCACATCTTCCATGCACATCTCCTGCGGCGCACATCTCCTGCGATGCACATCTCCAGTTGCGCATATCGCCTGCGGCGCATATCTCCTGCTATGTACATCTCCTGCAGCACACATTTCCTGTGCACATCTCCTGCAGTGCATATCTCAAGTGGTGCACATCTCCTGCTGCGCACATCTCCTGCGGCGCATATCTCCTGCGTACACATCTCGTGCGGTGCACATCTCCTGCTGCGCACATCTCCTGCGTTGTACATCTCCTGCGGTGCACATCTCCTGCTGCGCACATCTCTTGCGGCGCACATCCTGCGGCGCACACCCTTCGTTGCACATAAATGAAACATTTATTTACAAAAAAATTATAATAATTAACTAAAGTTAATAAAAAACTGTGCGCACACATCCTGCAGCGCACATCTCCTGCGGTGCACATCTCCTGCTGCGCAAATCTCCTGCTGCGCACATCTCCTGCGGTGCACATCTCTTGCGGCGCACATCCTGCTGCGCATATCTCCTGCTATGTACATCTCCTGCGGCGCACATCTCCTGCGGTGCAAATCTCCTGCAGAGCACATCTCTTGCGGTGCACATCTCCTGCTGCGCACATCTCTTGCGGCGCACATCCTGCGGCGCACACCCTTCGTTGCACATAAATGAAACATTTATTTACAAAAAAATTATAATAATTAACTCAAATTAACAAAAAAACTGTGCGCACACATCCTGCGGCGCACATCTCCTGCGTGCCAATCTCCTGCTGCGCACATCTCCTGCTACGCACATCTCCTGCGGTGCACATCTCTTGCGGCGCACATCCTGCGGCGCACACCCTGCGTTGCACATAAATGAAACATTTATTTACAAAAAAATAAAAAAATAAAATCAAATTAATAAAAAAACTGCGGCACACATCTCCTGCGGCGCACATCTCCTGCGGTGCACATCTCCTGCTGCGCACATCTCCTGTGGTGCACATCTCCTGTTGCGCACATCTCCTGCGGTGCATATCTCTTGCGGCGCACATCCTGCGTTGCGAACCCTGCGTTGCACATAAATAAAACAGTTATTTACAAAAAAATAAAAAAATCAAATCAAATTAATAATTAACTCAAATTAATCAAAAAACTGTGCACACATCTCCTGCTGCGCACATCTCCTGCGGTGCACATCTCCTGCTGCGCACATCTCCTGCGGTGCACATCTCTTGCGGTGCACATCTCCTGCGGCGCACATCTCTTGCGGTGCACATCTCCTGCTGCGCACATCTCCTGCAGTGCACATCTCTTGCGGCGCACATCCTGCGGCGCACACCCTGCGGTGCACATAAATGAAACATTTATTTACAAAAAATTAGTATTACATCAAATTAATAAAAAAACTGTGTGCATACATCCTGCTGCGCACATCTCCTGCTGTGCACATCTCCTGCGTTGCACATCTCCTGCGTGCAGATCTCCTGCTGCGCACATCTCCTGCGGTGCACATCTCCGGTGGCGCATATCGCCTGCGGCGCACATCTCCTGCTTTGTACATCTCCTGCTTGCACATCTCCTGCGTGCACATCTCCTACGGTGCACATCTCCAGTGGCGCACATCTCCTGCTGCGCAAATCTCCTGCAGAGACCCTCCCTCGTCGCACACCCTGCGGTGCACATAAATGAAATATTTATTTACAAAAAATAATAATAATTAACTCAAATTCCTAAAAAAACTGTGCGCACACATCCTGCGGCGCACATCTCCTGCGGCACTCATCTCCTGCGGCGAATATCTCCTGCGTACACATCTCCTGCTGCGCAAATCTCCGGCGGTGCACATCTCTTGCGGCGCTCATCTCCTGCGGTGCACATCTCCTGCTATGTACATCTCCTGCGGCTCACATCTCCTGCATGCACATCTCCTGCGGCACTCATCTCCTGCGTCGCATATCTCCTGCGTACACATCTCCTGCAGCACACATTTCCTGTGCACATCTCCTGCAGTGCATATCTCAAGTGGTGCACATCTCCTGCTGCGCACATCTCCTGCGGCGCATATCTCCTGCGTACACATCTCCTGCGGTGCACATCTCCTGCTGCGCACATCTCCTGCGTTGTACATCTCCTGCGGTGCACATCTCCTGCTGCGCACATCTCTTGCGGCGCACATCCTGCGGCGCACACCCTTCGTTGCACATAAATGAAACATTTATTTACAAAAAAATTATAATAATTAACTAAAATTAATAAAAAAACTGTGCGCACACATCCTGCAGCGCACATCTCCTGCGGTGCACATCTCCTGCTGCGCAAATCTCCTGCTGCGCACATCTCCTGCGGTGCACATCTCTTGCGGCGCACATCCTGCTGCGCATATCTCCTGCTATGTACATCTCCTGCGGCTCACATCTCCTGCATGCACATCTCCTGCGGCGCACATCTCCTGCGGTGCAAATCTCCTGCAGTGCACATCTCCTGCTGCGCACATCTCCTGCGTTGTACATCTCCTGCGGTGCACATCTCCTGCTGCGCACATCTCTTGCGGCGCACATCCTGCGGCGCACACCCTTCGTTGCACATAAATGAAACATTTATTTACAAAAAAATTATAATAATTAACTCAAATTAATAAAAAAACTGTGCGCACACATCCTGCGGCGCAGATCTCCTGCGTGCCAATCTCCTGCTGCGCACATCTCCTGCTACGCACATCTCCTGCGGTGCACATCTCTTGCGGCGCACATCCTGCGGCGCACACCCTGCGTTGCACATAAATGAAACATTTATTTACAAAAAAATAAAAAAATAAAATCAAATTAATAAAAAAACTGCGGCACACATCTCCTGCGGCGCACATCTCCTGCGGTGCACATCTCCTGCTGCGCACATCTCCTACGGTGCACATCTCCTGTTGCGCACATCTCCTGCGGCACACATCTCCTGCGGCGCACATCTCCTGCGGTGCACATCTCCTGCTGCGCACATCTCCTACGGTGCACATCTCCTGTTGCGCACATCTCCTGCAGTGCACATCTCTTGCGGCGCACATCCTGCGGCGCACACCCTGCGGTGCACATAAATGAAACATTTATTTACAAAAAATTAGTATTACATCAAATTAATAAAAAAACTGTGTGAATACATCCTGCTGCGCACATCTCCTGCTGTGCACATCTCCTGCGTTGCACATCTCCTGCGTGCAGATCTCCTGCGGCGCACATCTCCTGCGGTGCACATCTCCGGTGGCGCATATCGCCTGCGGCGCACATCTCCTGCTTTGTACATCTCCTGCGGTGCACATCTCCTGCTGCGCAAATCTCCGGCGGTGCACATCTCTTGCGGCGCACATCTCCTGCGGTGCACATCTCCTGCTATGTACATCTCCTGCGGCTCACATCTCCTGCATGCACATCTCCTGCGGCGCATATCTCCTGCGTACACATCTCCTGCGGTGCACATCTCCTGCTGCGCACATCTCCTGCGTTGTACATCTCCTGCGGTGCACATCTCCTGCTGCGCACATCTCAGGTGGTGCACATCTCTTGCGGCGCACATCCTGCGGCACACACCCTTTGTTGCACATAAATGAAACATTTTTTTACAAAAAAATTATAATAATTAACTCAAATTAATAAAAAAACTGCGGCACACATCTCCTGCTGCGCACATCTCCTGCGGTGCACATCTCCTGCTGCGCAAATCTCCTGCTGCGCACATCTCCTGCGGTGCACATCTCTTGCGGCGCACATCCTGCTGCGCATATCTCCTGCTATGTACATCTCCTGCGGCGCACATCTCCTGCGGTGCAAATCTCCTGCAGTGCACATCTCCTGCTGCGCACATCTCCTGCGTTGTACATCTCCTGCGGTGCACATCTCCTGCTGCGCACATCTCTTGCGGCGCACATCCTGCGGCGCACACCCTTCGTTGCACATAAATGAAACATTTATTTACAAAAAAATTATAATAATTAACTCAAATTAATAAAAAAACTGTGCGCACACATCCTGCGGCGCAGATCTCCTGCGTGCCAATCTCCTGCTGCGCACATCTCCTGCTACGCACATCTCCTGCGGTGCACATCTCTTGCGGCGCACATCCTGCGGCGCACACCCTGCGTTGCACATAAATGAAACATTTATTTACAAAAAAATAAAAAAATAAAATCAAATTAATAAAAAAACTGCGGCACACATCTCCTGCGGCGCACATCTCCTGCGGTGCACATCTCCTGCTGCGCACATCTCCTACGGTGCACATCTCCTGTTGCGCACATCTCCTGCGGTGCACATCTCTTGCGGCGCACATCTCCTGCGGCGCACATCTCCTGCGGTGCACATCTCCTGCGGTGCACATCTCCTGCTGCGCACATCTCCTGCGGTGCACATCTCCTGCTGCGCACATCTCCTGCAGTGCACATCTCTTGCGGCGCACATCCTGCGGCGCACACCCTGCGGCACACACCCTTTGTTGCACATAAATGAAACATTTTTTTACAAAAAAATTATAATAATTAACTCAAATTAATAAAAAAACTGCGGCACACATCTCCTGCTGCGCACATCTCCTGCGGTGCACATCTCCTGCTGCGCACATCTCCTGCGGTGCACATCTCTTGCGGCGCACATCTCCTGTGGCGCACATCTCTTGCGGTGCACATCTCCTGCTGCGCACATCTCCTGCAGTGCACATCTCCTGCGGTGCACATCTCTTGCGGCGCACATCCTGCGGCGCACACACTGCGGTGCACATAAATGAAACATTTATTTACAAAAAAATAAAAAAATAAAATCAAATTAATAAAAAAACTGCGGCACACATCTCCTGCTGCGCATATCGCCTGCGGCGCATATCTCCTGCTATGTACATCTCCTGCGGCTCACATCTCCTGCATGCACATCTCCTGCGGCGCACATCTCCTGCGGTGGAAATCTCCTGCGGCGCACATCTCTTGCGGCTCACATCTCCTGCATGCACATCTCCTGCTGCGCACATCTCCTGCGGTGCAAATCTCCTGCGGCGCACATCTCTTGCGGTGCACATCTCCTGCTGCGCACATCTCCTGCGGTGCACATCTCCTGCTGCGCACATCTCCTGCGGTCCACATCTCCTGCTGCGCACATCTCCTGCGGTGCACATCTCTTGCGGCGCACATGTCCTGCGGCGCACACCCTGAGTTGCACATAAATGAAACATTTATTTACAAAAAAATTATAATAATTAACTCAAATTAATAAAAAAACTGCGGCGCACATCTCCTGCTATGTACAGCTCCTGCGGCTCACATCTTCCATGCACATCTCCTGCGGTGCACATCTCCTGCGGTGCACATCTCCTGCGATGCACATCTCCAGTTGCGCATATCGCTTGCGGCGCATATCTCCTGCTATGTACATCTCCTGCAGCACACATTTCCTGTGCACATCTCCTGCAGTAAATATCTCAAGTGGTGCACATCTCCTGCTGCGCACATCTCCTGCGGCGCATATCTCCTGCGTACACATCTCCTGCGGTGCACATCTCCTGCTGCGCACATCTCCTGCGTTGTACATCTCCTGCGGTGCACATCTCCTGCTGCGCACATCTCCTGCATTGCAGAACATGCGATGCACATAAATAAAATTAATAAAAAAACTGTGCGCACACATCCTGCGGCGCACATCTCCTGCGGTGCACATCTCCTGCGGTGCACATCTCCTGCTGCGCACATCTCCTGCGGTGCACATATTCCATGCACATCTCCTGCGGCGCACATCTCCTGCGATGCACATCTCCAGTTGCGCATATCGCCTGCGGCGCATATCTCCTGCTATGTACATCTCCTGCAGCACACATTTCCTGTGCACATCTCCTGCAGTGCATATCTCAAGTGGTGCACATCTCCTGCTGCGCACATCTCCTGCGGCGCATATCTCCTGCGTACACATCTCCTGCGGTGCACATCTCCTGCTGCGCACATCTCCTGCGTTGTACATCTCCTGCGGTGCACATCTCCTGCTGCGCACATCTCTTGCGGCGCACATCCTGCGGCACACACCCTTCGTTGCACATAAATGAAACATTTATTTACAAAAAAATTATAATAATTAACTAAAGTTAATAAAAAACTGTGCGCACACATCCTGCAGCGCTCTTCTCCTGCGGTGCACATCTCCTGCTGCGCACATCTCCTGCGGTGCACATCTCTTGCGGCGCACATCCTGCTGCGCATATCTCCTGCTATGTACATCTCCTGCGGCTCACATCTCCTGCATGCACATCTCCTGCGGCGCACATCTCCTGCGGTGCAAATCTCCTGCGGCGCACATCTCTTGCGGTGCACATCTCCTGCTGCGCACATCTCCTGCGGTGCACATCTCCGCACACTTCCTGCGGCGCACATCTCCTGCGGCACTCATCTCCTGCGGCGCATATCTCCTGCGTACACATCTCCTGCAGCACACATTTCCTGTGCACATCTCCTGCAGTGCATATCTCAAGTGGTGCACATCTCCTGCTGCGCACATCTCCTGCGGCGCATATCTCCTGCGTACACATCTCCTGCGGTGCACATCTCCTGCTGCGCACATCTCCTGCGTTGTACATCTCCTGCGGTGCACATCTCCTGCTGCGCACATCTCTTGCGGCGCACATCCTGCGGCGCACACCCTTCGTTGCACATAAATGAAACATTTATTTACAAAAAAATTATAATAATTAACTAAAATTAATAAAAAAACTGTGTGCACACATCCTGCAGCGCACATCTCCTGCGGTGCACATCTCCTGCTGCGCAAATCTCCTGCTGCGCACATCTCCTGCGGTGCACATCTCTTGCGGCGCACATCCTGCTGCGCATATCTCCTGCTATGTACATCTCCTGAGGCTCACATCTCCTGCATGCACATCTCCTGCGGCGCACACATCCTGCGGTGCAAACCTCCTGCTGCTCACATCTCCTGCATTGCAGAACATGCGATGCACATAAATAAAATTAATAAAAAAACTGTGCGCACACATCCTGCGGCGCACATCTCCTGCGGTGCACATCTCCTGAGGCGCACATCTCCTGCGGTGCACATCTCCTGCGGAGCACATCTCCTGCTGCGCACATCTCCTGCGTTGAACAACATGCGATGCACATAAATAAAATTAATAAAAAAATCTCCTGCTGTGCACATCTCCTGCGGCACACATCTCCTGCTGCGCACATCTCCTGCGGTGCACATTTCTTGCGGCGCGCACCCTGCGGTGCACATAAATGAAACATTTATTTACAAAAAAATAATAAGAATTAACTCAAATTAATAAAAGAACTGTGCGCACTCATCCTGCGGCGCACATCTCCTGCTGCGCACATCTCCTGCTCTGCACATCTCCTGTGACGTACATCTCCTGCTGCGCACATCTCCTGCGGCACACATCTCCTGCGGTGCACATCTCCTGCTGCGCACATCTCCTGCGGTGCACATATTCCATGCACATCTCCTGCGGCGCACATCTCCTGCGATGCACATCTCCAGTTGCGCATATCGCCTGCGGCGCATATCTCCTGCTATGTACATCTCCTGCAGCACACATTTCCTGTGCACATCTCCTGCAGTGCATATCTCAAGTGGTGCACATCTCCTGCTGCGCACATCTCCTGCGGCGCATATCTCCTGCGTACACATCTCCTGCGGTGCACATCTCCTGCTGCGCACATCTCCTGCGTTGTACATCTCCTGCGGTGCACATCTCCTGCTGCGCACATCTCTTGCGGCGCACATCCTGCGGCACACACCCTTCGTTGCACATAAATGAAACATTTATTTACAAAAAAATTATAATAATTAACTAAAGTTAATAAAAAACTGTGCGCACACATCCTGCGGCGCTCTTCTCCTGCGATGCACATCTCCTGCTGCGCACATCTCCTGCGGTGCACATCTCTTGCGGCGCACATCCTGCTGCGCATATCTCCTGCTATGTACATCTCCTGCGGCTCACATCTCCTGCATGCACATCTCCTGCGGCGCACATCTCCTGCGGTGCAAATCTCCTGCGGCGCACATCTCTTGCGGTGCACATCTCCTGCTGCGCACATCTCCTGCGGTGCACATCTCCGCACACTTCCTGCGGCGCACATCTCCTGCGGCACTCATCTCCTGCGGCGCATATCTCCTGCGTACACATCTCCTGCAGCACACATTTCCTGTGCACATCTCCTGCAGTGCATATCTCAAGTGGTGCACATCTCCTGCTGCGCACATCTCCTGCGGCGCATATCTCCTGCGTACACATCTCCTGCGGTGCACATCTCCTGCTGCGCACATCTCCTGCGTTGTACATCTCCTGCGGTGCACATCTCCTGCTGCGCACATCTCTTGCGGCGCACATCCTGCGGCGCACACCCTTCGTTGCACATAAATGAAACATTTATTTACAAAAAAATTATAATAATTAACTAAAATTAATAAAAAAACTGTGTGCACACATCCTGCAGCGCACATCTCCTGCGGTGCACATCTCCTGCTGCGCAAATCTCCTGCTGCGCACATCTCCTGCGGTGCACATCTCTTGCGGCGCACATCCTGCTGCGCATATCTCCTGCTATGTACATCTCCTGCGGCTCACATCTCCTGCATGCACATCTCCTGCGGCGCACACATCCTGCGGTGCAAACCTCCTGCTGCGCACATCTCCTGCATTGCAGAACATGCGATGCACATAAATAAAATTAATAAAAAAACTGTGCGCACACATCCTGAGGCGCACATCTCCTGCGGTGCACATCTCCTGAGGCGCACATCTCCTGCGGTGCACATCTCCTGCGGAGCACATCTCCTGCTGCGCACATCTCCTGCGTTGAACAACATGCGATGCACATAAATAAAATTAATAAAAAAATCTCCTGCTGTGCACATCTCCTGCGGCACACATCTCCTGCTGCGCACATCTCCTGCGGTGCACATCTCTTGCGGCGCGCACCCTGCGGTGCACATAAATGAAACATTTATTTACAAAAAAATAATAAGAATTAACTCAAATTAATAAAAGAACTGTGCGCACTCATCCTGCGGCGCACATCTCCTGCTGCGCACATCTCCTGCTCTGCACATCTCCTGTGACGTACATCTCCTGCTGCGCACATCTCCTGCGGCACACATCTCCTGCGGTGCACATCTCTTGCGGCGCACATCCTGCGGCGCACACCCTGCGGTGCACATAAATGAAACATTTATTTACAAAAAAATATTATTACATCAAATTAATAAAAAAACTGTGTGCATACATCCTGCTGCGCACATCTCCTGCTGTGCACATCTCCTGCGTGCAGATCTCCTGCGGCGCACATCTCCTGCGGTGCACATCTCCGGTGGCGCATATCGCCTGCGGCGCACATCTCCTGCTTTGTACATTTCCTGTGGCGCACATCTCCTGCGTGCACATCTCCTGCGGCGCACATCTCCTGCGGTGCACATCTCCTGCTGCGCACATCTCCTGTGGTGCACATCTCCTGTTGCGCACATCTCCTGCTGTGCATATCTCTTGCGGCGCACATCCTGCGTTGCGAAGCCTGCGTTGCACATAAATAAAACAGTTATTTACAAAAAAATAAAAAAATCAAATCAAATTAATAATTAACTCAAATTAATAAAAAAACTGTGCACACATCTCCTGCGTGCAGATCTCCTGCGGCGCACATCTCCTGCGGTGCACATCTCCGGTGGCGCATATCGCCTGCGGCGCACATCTCCTGCTTTGTACATCTCCTGCGGTGCACATCTCCTGCTGCGCAAATCTCCGGCGGTGCACATCTCTTGCGGCGCACATCTCCTGCGGTGCACATCTCCTGCTATGTACATCTCCTGCGGCTCACATCTCCTGCATGCACATCTCCTGCGGCGCATATCTCCTGCGTACACATCTCCTGCGGTGCACATCTCCTGCTGCGCACATCTCCTGCGTTGTACATCTCCTGCGGTGCACATCTCCTGCTGCGCACATCTCAGGTGGTGCACATCTCTTGCGGCGCACATCCTGCGGCACACACCCTTTGTTGCACATAAATGAAACATTTTTTTACAAAAAAATTATAATAATTAACTCAAATTAATAAAAAAACTGCGGCACACATCTCCTGCTGCGCACATCTCCTGCGGTGCACATCTCCTGCTGCGCACATCTCCTGCGGTGCACATCTCTTGCGGCGCACATCTCCTGCGGCGCACATCTCTTGCGGTGCACATCTCCTGCTGCGCACATCTCCTGCAGTGCACATCTCCTGCGGTGCACATCTCTTGCGGCGCACATCCTGCGGCGCACACACTGCGGTGCACATAAATGAAACATTTATTTACAAAAAAATAAAAAAATAAAATCAAATTAATAAAAAAACTGCGGCACACATCTCCTGCTGCGCATATCGCCTGCGGCGCATATCTCCTGCTATGTACATCTCCTGCGGCTCACATCTCCTGCATGCACATCTCCTGCGGCGCACATCTCCTGCGGTGCAAATCTCCTGCGGCGCACATCTCTTGCGGCTCACATCTCCTGCATGCACATCTCCTGCGGCGCACATCTCCTGCGGTGCAAATCTCCTGCGGCGCACATCTCTTGCGGTGCACATCTCCTGCTGCGCACATCTCCTGCGGTGCACATCTCCTGCTGCGCACATCTCCTGCGGTCCACATCTCCTGCTGCGCACATCTCCTGCGGTGCACATCTCTTGCGGCGCACATGTCCTGCGGCGCACACCCTGAGTTGCACATAAATGAAACATTTATTTACAAAAAAATTATAATAATTAACTCAAATTAATAAAAAAACTGCGGCGCACATCTCCTGCTATGTACAGCTCCTGCGGCTCACATCTTCCATGCACATCTCCTGCGGTGCACATCTCCTGCGGTGCACATCTCCTGCGATGCACATCTCCAGTTGCGCATATCGCTTGCGGCGCATATCTCCTGCTATGTACATCTCCTGCAGCACACATTTCCTGTGCACATCTCCTGCAGTAAATATCTCAAGTGGTGCACATCTCCTGCTGCGCACATCTCCTGCGGCGCATATCTCCTGCGTACACATCTCCTGCGGTGCACATCTCCTGCTGCGCACATCTCCTGCGTTGTACATCTCCTGCGGTGCACATCTCCTGCTGCGCACATCTCCTGCATTGCAGAACATGCGATGCACATAAATAAAATTAATAAAAAAACTGTGCGCACACATCCTGCGGCGCACTTCTCCTGCGGTGCACATCTCCTGCGGTGCACATCTCCTGCTGCGCACATCTCCTGCGGTGCACATATTCCATGCACATCTCCTGCGGCGCACATCTCCTGCGATGCACATCTCCAGTTGCGCATATCGCCTGCGGCGCATATCTCCTGCTATGTACATCTCCTGCAGCACACATTTCCTGTGCACATCTCCTGCAGTGCATATCTCAAGTGGTGCACATCTCCTGCTGCGCACATCTCCTGCGGCGCATATCTCCTGCGTACACATCTCCTGCGGTGCACATCTCCTGCTGCGCACATCTCCTGCGTTGTACATCTCCTGCGGTGCACATCTCCTGCTGCGCACATCTCTTGCGGCGCACATCCTGCGGCACACACCCTTCGTTGCACATAAATGAAACATTTATTTACAAAAAAATTATAATAATTAACTAAAGTTAATAAAAAACTGTGCGCACACATCCTGCGGCGCTCTTCTCCTGCGGTGCACATCTCCTGCTGCGCACATCTCCTGCGGTGCACATCTCTTGCGGCGCACATCCTGCTGCGCATATCTCCTGCTATGTACATCTCCTGCGGCTCACATCTCCTGCATGCACATCTCCTGCGGCGCACATCTCCTGCGGTGCAAATCTCCTGCGGCGCACATCTCTTGCGGTGCACATCTCCTGCTGCGCACATCTCCTGCGGTGCACATCTCCGCACACTTCCTGCGGCGCACATCTCCTGCGGCACTCATCTCCTGCGGCGCATATCTCCTGCGTACACATCTCCTGCAGCACACATTTCCTGTGCACATCTCCTGCAGTGCATATCTCAAGTGGTGCACATCTCCTGCTGCGCACATCTCCTGCGGCGCATATCTCCTGCGTACACATCTCCTGCGGTGCACATCTCCTGCTGCGCACATCTCCTGCGTTGTACATCTCCTGCGGTGCACATCTCCTGCTGCGCACATCTCTTGCGGCGCACATCCTGCGGCGCACACCCTTCGTTGCACATAAATGAAACATTTATTTACAAAAAAATTATAATAATTAACTAAAATTAATAAAAAAACTGTGTGCACACATCCTGCAGCGCACATCTCCTGCGGTGCACATCTCCTGCTGCGCAAATCTCCTGCTGCGCACATCTCCTGCGGTGCACATCTCTTGCGGCGCACATCCTGCTGCGCATATCTCCTGCTATGTACATCTCCTGCGGCTCACATCTCCTGCATGCACATCTCCTGCGGCGCACACATCCTGCGGTGCAAACCTCCTGCTGCGCACATCTCCTGCATTGCAGAACATGCGATGCACATAAATAAAATTAATAAAAAAACTGTGCGCACACATCCTGCGGCGCACATCTCCTGCGGTGCACATCTCCTGAGGCGCACATCTCCTGCGGTGCACATCTCCTGCGGAGCACATCTCCTGCTGCGCACATCTCCTGCGTTGAACAACATGCGATGCACATAAATAAAATTAATAAAAAAATCTCCTGCTGTGCACATCTCCTGCGGCACACATCTCCTGCTGCGCATATCTCCTGCGGTGCACATCTCTTGCGGCGCGCACCCTGCGGTGCACATAAATGAAACATTTATTTACAAAAAAATAATAAGAATTAACTCAAATTAATAAAAGAACTGTGCGCACTCATCCTGCGGCGCACATCTCCTGCTGCGCACATCTCCTGCTCTGCACATCTCCTGTGACGTACATCTCCTGCTGCGCACATCTCCTGCGGCACACATCTCCTGCGGTGCACATATCTTGCGGCGCACATCCTGCGGCGCACACCCTGCGGTGAACATAAATGAAACATTTATTTACAAAAAAATATTATTACATCAAATTAATAAAAAAACTGTGTGCATACATCCTGCTGCGCACATCTCCTGCTGTGCACATCTCCTGCGTGCAGATCTCCTGCGGCGCACATCTCCTGCGGTGCACATCTCCGGTGGCGCATATCGCCTGCGGCGCACATCTCCTGCTTTGTACATTTCCTGCGGCGCACATCTCCTGCGTGCACATCTCCTGCGGCGCACATCTCCTGCGGTGCACATCTCCTGCTGCGCACATCTCCTGTGGTGCACATCTCCTGTTGCGCACATCTCCTGCTGTGCATATCTCTTGCGGCGCACATCCTGCGTTGCGAAGCCTGCGTTGCACATAAATGAAACAGTTATTTACAAAAAAATAAAAAAATCAAATCAAATTAATAATTAACTCAAATTAATAAAAAAACTGTGCACACATCTCCTGCTGCGCACATCTCCTGCGGTGCACATCTCCTGCTGCGCACATCTCCTGCGGTGCACATCTCTTGCGGCGCACATCTCCTGCTGCGCACATCTCTTGCGGTGCACATCTCCTGCTGCGCACATCTCCTGCAGTGCACATCTCTTGCAGCGCACACCCTCCGGTGCACATAAATGAAACATTTATTTACAAAAAATTAGTATTACATCAAATTAATAAAAAAACTGTGTGCATACATCCTGCTGCGCACATCTCCTGCTATGCACATCTCCTGCGTTGCACATCTCCTGCGTGCAGATCTCCTGCGGCGCACATCTCCTGCGGTGCACATCTCCAGTTGCGCATATCGCCTGCGGCGCACATCTCCTGCTTTGTACATCTCCTGCTTGCACATCTCCTGCGTGCACATCTCCTACGGTGCACATCTCCAGTGGCGCACATCTCCTGCTGCGCAAATCTCCTGCAGTGACCCTCCCTCGTCGCACACCCTGCGGTGCACATAAATGAAACATTTATTTACAAAAAATGATAATAATTAACTCAAATTCCTAAAAAAACTGTGCGCACACATCCTGCGGCGCACATCTCCTGCGGCACTCATCTCCTGCGGCGCATATCTCCTGCGTACACATCTCCTGCGGCGCACATCTCCTGCGGTGCACATCTCCTGCGGTGCACATCTCCTGCGGTGCACATCTCCTGCTGCGCAAATCTCCGGCGGTGCACATCTCTTGCGGCGCACATCTCCTGCGGTGCACATCTCCTGCTATGTACATCTCCTGCGGCTCACATCTCCTGCATGCACATCTCCTGCGGCGCATATCTCCTGCGTACACATCTCCTGCGGTGCACATCTCCTGCTGCGCACATCTCCTGCGTTGTACATCTCCTGCGGTGCACATCTCCTGCTGCGCACATCTCAGGCGGTGCACATCTCTTGCGGCGCACATCCTGCGGCACACACCCTTTGTTGCACATAAATGAAACATTTATTTACAAAAAAATTATAATAATTAACTCAAATTAATAAAAAAACTGCGGCACACATCTCCTGCTGCGCACATCTCCTGCGGTGCACATCTCCTGCTGCGCACATCTCCTGCGGTGCACATCTCTTGCGGCGCACATCTCCTGCTGCGCACATCTCCTGCAGTGCACATCTCCTGCGGTGCACATCTCTTGCGGCGCACATCCTGCGGCGCACACCCTGCGGTGCACATAAATGAAACATTTATTTACAAAAAAATAAAAAAATAAAAACAAATTAATAAAAAAACTGCGGCACACATCTCCTGCTGCGCATATCGCCTGCGGCGCATATCTCCTGCTATGTACATCTCCTGCGGCTCACATCTCCTGCATGCACATCTCCTGCGGCGCACATCTCCTGCGGTGCAAATCTCCTGCGGCGCACATCTCTTGCGGTGCACATCTCCTGCTGCGCACATCTCCTGCGGTGCACATCTCCTGCTGCGCACATCTCCTGCGGTCCACATCTCCTGCTGCGCACATCTCCTGCGGTGCACATCTCTTGCGGCGCACATGTCCTGCTGCGCACATCTCTTGCGGTGCACATCTCCTGCTGCGCACATCTCCTGCAGTGCACATCTCCTGCTGCGCACATCTCCTGCGGTGCACATCTCGTGCGGCGCACATCCTGCGGCGCACACCCTGAGTTGCACATAAATGAAACATTTATTTACAAAAAAATTATAATAATTAACTCAAATTAATAAAAAAACTGCGGCGCACATCTCCTGCTATGTACAGCTCCTGCGGCTCACATCTTCCATGCACATCTCCTGCGGTGCACATCTCCTGCGATGCACATCTCCAGTTGCGCATATCGCCTGCGGCGCATATCTCCTGCTATGTACATCTCCTGCAGCACACATTTCCTGTGCACATCTCCTGCAGTGCATATCTCAAGTGGTGCACATCTCCTGCTGCGCACATCTCCTGCGGCGCATATCTCCTGCGTACACATCTCCTGTGGTGCAAATCTCCTGCTGCGCACATCTCCTGCGTTGTACATCTCCTGCGGTGCACATCTCCTGCTGCGCACATCTCTTGCGGCGCACATCCTGCGGCGCACACCCTTCGTTGCACATAAATGAAACATTTATTCACAAAAAAATTATAATAATTAACTAAAATTAATAAAAAAACTGTGCGCACACATCCTGCGGCGCACATCTCCTGCGGTGCACATCTCCTGCTGCGCACATCTCCTGCGGTGCACATCTCTTGCGGCGCACATCCTGCTGCGCATATCTCCTGCTATGTACATCTCCTGCGGCTCACATCTCCTGCATGCACATCTCCTGCGGCGCACATCTCCTGCGGTGCAAATCTCCTGCGGCGCACATCTCTTGCGGTGCACATCTCCTGCTGCGCACATCTCCTGCGGTGCACATCTCCTGCTGCGCACACCCTGCGTTGCACATAGATGAAACATTTATTTACAAAAAATTATAATAATTAACTCAAATTAATAAAAAAACTGTGCGAACACATCCTGCGGTGCAAACCTCCTGCTGCGCACATCTCCTGCATTGCAGAACATGCGATGCACATAAATAAAATTAATAAAAAAACTGTGCGCACACATCCTGCGGCGCACATCTCCTGCGGTGCACATCTCCTGCGGTGCACATCTCCTGCTGCGCACATCTCCTGCGGTGCACATCTTCCATGCACATCTCCTGCGGCGCACATCTCCTGCGATGCACATCTCCAGTTGCGCATATCGCCTGCGGCGCATATCTCCTGCTATGTACATCTCCTGCAGCACACATTTCCTGTGCACATCTCCTGCAGTGCATATCTCAAGTGGTGCACATCTCCTGCTGCGCACATCTCCTGCGGCGCATATCTCCTGCGTACACATCTCCTGCGGTGCACATCTCCTGCTGCGCACATCTCCTGCGTTGTACATCTCCTGCGGTGCACATCTCCTGGTGCGCACATCTCTTGCGGCGCACATCCTGCGGCGCACACCCTTCGTTGCACATAAATGAAACATTTATTTACAAAAAAATTATAATAATTAACTAAAATTAATAAAAAAACTGTGCGCACACATCCTGCGGCGCACATCTCCTGCGGTGCACATCTCCTGCTGCGCAAATCTCCTGCTGCGCACATCTCCTGCGGTGCACATCTCTTGCGGCGCACATCCTGCTGCGCATATCTCCTGCTATGTACATCTCCTGCGGCTCACATCTTCTGCATGCACATCTCCTGCGGCGCACATCTCCTGCGGTGCAAATCTCCTGCGGCGCACATCTCTTGCGGTGCACATCTCCTGCTGCGCACATCTCCTGCGGTGCACATCTCCTGCTGCGCACATCTCCTGCGGTCCACATCTCCTGCTGCGCACATCTCCTGCGGCGCACATCTCTTGCGGTGCACATCTCCTGCTGCGCACATCTCCTGCAGTGCACATCTCCTGCTGCGCACATCTCCTGCGGTGCACATCTCTTGCGGCGCACATCCTGCGGCGCACACCCTGCGTTGCACATAAATGAAACATTTATTTACAAAAAAATTATAATAATTAACTCAAATTAATAAAAAAACTGTGCGCACACATTCTGCGGTGCAAACCTCCTGCTGCGCACATCTCCTGCATTGCAGAACATGCGATGCAAATAAATAAAATTAATAAAAAAACTGTGCGCACACATCCTGCGGCGCACATCTCCTGCGGTGCACATCTCCTGCGGTGCACATCTCCGCACACATCCTGCGGCGCACATCTCCTGCGGCACTCATCTCCTGCGGCGCATATCTCCTGCGTACACATCTCCTGCAGCACACATTTCCTGTGCACATCTCCTGCAGTGCATATCTCAAGTGGTGCACATCTCCTGCTGCGCACATCTCCTGCGGCGCATATCTCCTGCGTACACATCTCCTGCGGTGCACATCTCCTGCTGCGCACATCTCCTGCGTTGTACATCTCCTGCGGTGCACATCTCCTGCTGCGCACATCTCTTGCGGCGCACATCCTGCGGCGCACACCCTTCGTTGCACATAAATGAAACATTTATTTACAAAAAAATTATAATAATTAACTAAAATTAATAAAAAAACTGTGCGCACACATCCTGCGGCGCACATCTCCTGCGGTGCACATCTCCTGCTGCACAAATCTCCTGCTGCGCACATCTCCTGCGGTGCACATCTCTTGCGGCGCACATCCTGCTGCGCATATCTCCTGCTATGTACATCTCCTGCGACTCACATCTTCTGCATGCACATCTCCTGCGGCGCACATCTCCTGCGGTGCAAATCTCCTGCGGCGCACATCTCTTGCGGTGCACATCTCCTGCTGCGCACATCTCCTGCGGTGCACATCTCCTGCTGCGCACATCTCCTGCGGTCCACATCTCCTGCTGCGCACATCTCCTGCGGCGCACATCTCTTGCAGTGCACATCTCCTGCTGCGCACATCTCCTGCAGTGCACATCTCTTGCGGCGCACATCCTGCGGAGCACACCCTGCGTTGCACATAAATGAAACATTTATTTACAAAAAATTATAATAATTAACTCAAATTAATAAAAAAACTGTGCGCACACATCCTGCGGTGCAAACCTCCTGCTGCGCACATCTCCTGCATTGCAGAACATGCGATGCACATAAATAAAATTAATAAAAAAACTGTGCGCACACATCCTGCGGCGCACATCTCCTGCGGTGCACATCTCCTGCGGTGCACATCTCCTGCTGCGCACATCTCCTGCGGTGCACATCTCCGCACACATCCTGCGGCGCATATCTCCTGCGGCACTCATCTCCTGCGGCGCATATCTCCTGCGTACACATCTCCTGCGGTGCACATCTCCTGCTGCGCATATCTCCTGCGGTGTACATCTCCTGCGGTGCACATCCCCTGCTGCGCACATCTCCGGCGGTGCATATCTTTTGCGGCGCACATCCTGCGGCGCACATCTCCTGCGGTGCACATCTCCTGAGGCGCACATCTCCTGCGGTGCACATCTCCTGCGGTGCACATCTCCTGCTGCGCACATCTCCGGCGGTGCACATCTCTTGCGGCACACATCCTGTGGCGCACACCCTTCGTTGCACATAAATGAAACATTTATTTACAAAAAAATTATAATAATTAACTCAAATTAATAAAAAAAATGTGCGCACACATCCTACGGCGCACATCTCCTGCTTGCACATCTCCTACGGTGCATATCTCCAGTGGCGCACATCTCCTGCTGCGCAAATCTCCTGCAGTGACCCTCCCTCGTCGCACACCCTGCGGTGCACATAAATGAAACATTTATTTACAAAAAATAATAATAATTAACTCAAATTCCTAAAAAAACTGTGCGCACACATCCTGCGGCGCACATCTCCTGCGGCACTCATCTCCTGCGGCGCATATCTCCTGCGTACACATCTCCTGCGGCGCACATCTCCTGCGGTGCACATCTCCTGCTGCGCAAATATCCGGCGGTGCACATCTCTTGCGGCGCACATCTCCTGCGGTGCACATCTCCTGCTATGTACATCTCCTGCGGCTCACATCTCCTGCATGCACATCTCCTGCGGCGCACATCTCCTGCGTTGCACATCTCCAGTGGCGCACATCTCCGGCGGTGCACATCTCTTGCGGCGCGCACCCTGCGGTGCACATAAATGATACATTTATTTACAAAAAAATAATAATAATTAACTCAAATTAATAAAAAAAACTGTGCGCACACATCCTGCGGCGCACATCTCCTGCGTGCTAATCTCCTGCATGCACATCTCCTGCGGTGCACATCTCCTGCGGCGCACATCTCCTGCGGTGCACATCTCCTGCTGCGCACATCTCCTGCGGTGCATATATCTTGAGGCACACATCCTGCATTGCGAACCCTGCGTTGCACATAAATGAAACAGTTATTTACAAAAAAATTAAAAAATCAAATCAAATTAATAAAAAAACTGCGGCACACATCTCCTGCTGCTCATATCGCCTGCGGCGCACATCTCCTGCTATGTACATCTCCTGCTGCTCACATCTCCTGCATGCACATCTCCTGCGGCGCACATCTCCTGCGATGCACATCTCCAGTGGCGCACATCTCCTGCTGCGCATATCGCCTGCGGTTCATATTTCCTGCTATGTACATATACTGCAGCGCACATTTCCTGTGCACATCTCCTGCAGTGCATATCTCAAGTGGTGCACATCTCCTGCTGCGCACATCTCCTGCGGCGCATATCTCCTGCTGCGCACATCTCCTAAATTTGCAGAACATAAGATGCACATAAATAAAATTAATAAAAAAACTGTGCGCACACATCCTGCGGCGCACATCTCCTGCGTGCCAATCTCTTGCTGCGCACCTCTTTTGCGATGCACATCTCCTGCGGCGCACATCTCCTGCGGTGCACATCTCCTGCTGCGCACATCTCTTTTGCCGTGCACATCTCCGCACACATCCTGCGGCGCACATCTCCTGCGGCACTCATCTCCTGCGGCGCACATCTCCTGCTGCGCACGTCTCCTGCGGTGCACATCTCCTGCGGCGCACATCTCCTGCGGTGCACATCTCCTGCTGCGCACATCTCCTGCGGTGCATATATCTTGAGGCACACATCCTGCATTGCGAACCCTGCGTTGCACATAAATGAAACAGTTATTTACAAAAAAATAAAAAAATCAAATCAAATTAATAAAAAAACTGCGGCACACATCTCCTGCTGCTCATATCGCCTGCGGCGCACATCTCCTGCTATGTACATCTCCTGCTGCTCACATCTCCTGCATGCACATCTCCTGCGGCGCACATCTCCTGCGATGCACATCTCCAGTGGCGCACATCTCCTGCTGCGCATATCGCCTGCGGTTCATATTTCCTGCTATGTACATATACTGCAGCGCACATTTCCTGTGCACATCTCCTGCAGTGCATATCTCAAGTGGTGCACATCTCCTGCTGCGCACATCTCCTGCGGCGCATATCTCCTGCTGCGCACATCTCCTAAATTTGCAGAACATAAGATGCACATAAATAAAATTAATAAAAAAACTGTGCGCACACATCCTGCGGCGCACATCTCCTGCGTGCCAATCTCTTGCTGCGCACATCTTTTGCGGTGCACATCTCCTGCGGCGCACATCTCCTGCGGTGCACATCTCCTGCTGCGCACATCTCTTTTGCCGTGCACATCTCCGCACACATCCTGCGGCGCACATCTCCTGCGGCACTCATCTCCTGCGGCGCACATCTCCTGCTGCGCACGTCTCCTGCGGTGTACATCTCCTGCGGCGCACATCTCCTGCGTGCTAATCTCCTGCGTGCACTTCTCCTGCGGTGCACATCTCCTGCGGCGCACATCTCCTGCGGTGCAAATCTCCTGCTGCGCACATCTCCTGTGGTGCACATCTCCTGTTGCGCACATCTCCTGCGGTGCATATCTCTTGCGGCGCACATCCTGCGTTGCGAACCCTGCGTTGCACATAAATAAAACAGTTATTTACAAAAAAAATTAAAATTAAATCATATTAATAAAAAAACTGCGGCACACATCTCCTGCTGCGCATATCGCCTGCGGCGCACATCTCCTGCAGCGCACATCTCAAGTGGTGCACATCTCCTGCTGAGCACATCTCCTGCGGCACACATCTCCTGCTGCGCACATCTCCTGCGGTGCACATCTCCTGCTGCGCACATTTCCGGCGGTGCACATCTCTTGCGGCGCACACCCTACGGTGCACATAAATGAAACATTTACTTACAAAAAAAATAATAATTAACTCAAATTAATAAAAAAACTGTGCGCACTAATCCTGCAGCGCACATCTCCTGCTCTGCACATCTCCTGCTGCGCACATCTCCTGCTCTGCACATCTCCTGCTCTGCACATCTCCTGCTGCGCACATCTTCTGCGGCACACATCTCCTGCGGTGCACATCTCCTGCTCCGCACATCTCCTGCAGTGCACATCTCTTGCGGCGCACATCCTGCGGCGCACACCCTGCGGTGCACATAAATGATACATTTATTTACAAAAAAATATTATTACATCAAATTAATAAAAAAACTGTGTGCACACATCCTGCTGCGCACATCTCCTGCTGTGCACATCTCCAGCCTTGCACATCTCCTGCGGCGCACATCTCCTGCGGTGCACATCTCCGGTGGCGCATATCGCCTGCGGCGCACATCTCCTGCTTTGTACATCTCCTGCGGCGCACATCTCCTGCGTGCACATCTCCTGCGTGCACATCTCCTGTGGCGCACATCTCCTGCGGTGCACATCTCCTGCTGCGCACATCTCCTGCGGCGCACATCTCCTGCGTGCCAATCTCTTGCTGCGCACATCTCTTGCGGTGCACATCTCCTGCGTAGACATCTCCTGCGGTGCACATCTCCTGCTGCGCACATCTCCTGCGGTGTACATCTCCTGCGGTGCACATCTCCTGCTGTGCACATCTCCGGCGGTGCATATCTCTTGCGGTGCACATCCTGCGGCGCACACCCTTCGTTGCACATAAATGAAACATTTATTTACAAATAAATTATAATAATTAACTCAAATTAATAAAAAAACTGTGCGCACACATCCTGCGGCGCACATCTCCTACGTGCTAATCTCCTGCGTGCACTTCTCCTGCGGTGCACATCTCCTGCGGCGCACATCTCCTGCGGTGCACATCTCCTGCTGCGCACATCTCCTGTGGTGCACATCTCCTGTTGCACACATCTCCTGTGGTGCATATCTCTTGCGGCGCACATCCTCCGTTGCGAACCCTGCGTTGCACATAAATAAAACAGTTATTTACAAAAAAAATTAAAATTAAATCATATTAATAAAAAAACTGCGGCACACATCTCCTGCTGCGCATATCGCCTGCGGCGCACATCTCCTGCAGCGCACATCTCAAGTGGTGCACATCTCCTGCTTAGCACATCTCCTGCGGCACACATCTCCTGCTGCGCACATCTCCTGCGGTGCACATCTCCTGCTGCGCACATTTCCGGCGGTGCACATCTCTTGCGGCGCACACCCTGCGGTGCACATAAATGAAACATTTACTTACAAAAAAAAAATAATAATTAACTCAAATTAATAAAAAAACTGTGCGCACTAATCCTGCAACGCACATGTCCTGCTCTACAAATCTCCTGCTGCGCACATCTCCTGCTCTGCACATCTCCTGTGACGCACATCTCCTGCTGCGCACATCTTCTGCGGCACACATCTCCTGCGGTGCACATCTCCTGCTGCACACATCTCCTGCGGTGCACATCTCTTGCGTTGCACATCTCCTGCGGTGCACATCTCCTGCTGCGCACATCTCCGCCGGTGCATATCTCTTGCGGCGCACATCCTGTGGCGCACACCCTGCGTTGCACATAAATGAAACATTTATTTACAAAACAATAAAAAAATAAAATAAAATTAATAAAAAAACTGCGGCACACATCTCCTGCTGCGCATATCGCCTGCGGCGCACATCTCCTGCTATGTACATCTCCTGCGACTCACATCTCCTGCGGCGCACATCTCCTGCAGTGCACATCTCCTGCTATGTACATCTCCTGCGACTCACATCTCCTGCGGCGCACATCTCCTGCAGTGCACATCTCCTGCTGCGCACATCTCCTGCGGTGCACATCTCTTGCGGCGCACATCCTGCGGCGCACACCCTGCGTTGCACATAAATGAAACATTTATTTACAAAAAAATTATAATAATTAACTCAAATTAATAAAAAAACTGTGCGCACACATCCTGCGGCGCAAATCTCCTGCTGCGCACATCTCCTGCATTGCAGAACATAAGATGCACATAAATAAAATTAATAAAAAAACTGTGCGCACACATCCTGCTGCGCACATCTCCTGCGGTGCACATCTCCGCACACATCCTGCGTCGCACATCTCCTGCGGCGCATATCTCCTGCGTACACATCTCCTGCGGTGCACATCTCATGCTGCGCACATCTCCTGCGGTGTACATCTCCTGCGGCGCACATCTCCTGCTGCGCACATCTCCTGCGGCGCACATCTCCTGCGTGCACATCTCCTGCTATGTACATCTCCTGCGGCGCACATCTCCTGCGGCGCACATCTCCTGCGTGCACATCTCCTGCGTGCACATCTCCTGCGGTGCACATCTCCAGTGGCGAACATCTCCTGCTGCGCAAATCTCCTGCAGTGACCCTCCCTCGTCGCACACCCTGCGGTGCACATAAATCAAACATTTATTTACAAAAAATAATAATAATTAACTCAAATTCCTAAAAAAACTGTGCGCACACATCCTGCGGCGCACATCTCCTGCGGCACTCATCTCCTGCGTGCACATCTCCTGCGGTGCACATCTCCTGCGGCGCACATCTCCTGCGGTGCACATCTCCTGCTGCGCACATCTCCTGTGGTGCACATCTCCTGTTGCACACATCTCCTGCGGTGCATATCTCTTGCGGCGCACATCCTGCGTTGCGAACCCTGCGTTGCACATAAATAAAACAGTTATTTACAAAAAATATTAAAATTAAATCATATTAATAAAAAAACTGCGGCACACATCTCCTGCTGCGCATATCGCCTGCGGCGCACATCTCCTGCAGCGCACATCTCAAGTGGTTCACATCTCCTGCTGAGCACATCTCCTGCGGCACACATCTCCTGCTGCGCACATCTCCTGCTATGTACATCTCCTGCGACTCTCATCTCCTGCGGCGCACATCTCCTGCAGTGCACATCTCCTGCTGCGCACATCTCCTGCGGTGCACATCTCTTGCGGCGCACATCCTGCGGCGCACACCCTGCGTTGCACATAAATGAAACATTTATTTACAAAAAAATTATAATAATTAACTCAAATTAATAAAAAAACTGTGCGCACACATCCTGCGGCGCAAATCTCCTGCTGCGCACATCTCCTGCATTGCAGAACATAAGATGCACATAAATAAAATTAATAAAAAAACTGTGCGCACACATCCTGCTGCGCACATCTCCTGCGGTGCACATCTCCGCACACATCCTGCGTCGCACATCTCCTGCGGCGCATATCTCCTGCGTACACATCTCCTGCGGTGCACATCTCATGCTGCGCACATCTCCTGCGGTGTACATCTCCTGCGGCGCACATCTCCTGCTAAGCACATCTCCTGCGGCGCACATCTCCTGCGTGCACATCTCCTGCTATGTACATCTCCTGCGGCGCACATCTCCTGCGGCGCACATCTCCTGCGTGCACATCTCCTGCGTGCACATCTCCTGCGGTGCACATCTCCATTGGCGAACATCTCCTGCTGCGCAAATCTCCTGCAGTGACCCTCCCTCGTCGCACACCCTGCGGTGCACATAAATCAAACATTTATTTACAAAAAATAATAATAATTAACTCCAATTCCTAAAAAAACTGTGCGCACACATCCTGCGGCGCACATCTCCTGCGGCACTCATCTCCTGCGGCGCATATCTCCTGCGCACACATCTCCTGCGGTGCACATCTCCTGCTGCGCACATTTCCGGCGGTGCACATCTCTTGCGGCGCACACCCTGCGGTGCACATAAATGAAACATTTACTTACAAAAAAAAAATAATTAACTCAAATTAATAAAAAAACTGTGCGCACTAATCCTGCAACGCACATCTCCTGCTCTGCACATCTCCTGCTGCGCACATCTCCTGCTCTGCACATCTCCTGTGAAGCACATCTCCTGCTGCGCACATCTTCTGCGGCACACATCTCCTGCCGTGCACATCTCCTGAAGCGCACATCTCCGGCGGCGGTGCACATCCTGCGGCGCACACCCTTCGTTGCACATAAATGAAACATTTATTTACAAATAAATTATAATAATTAACTCAAATTAATAAAAAAACTGTGCGCACACATCCTGCGGCGCACATCTCCTACGTGCTAATCTCCTGCGTGCACTTCTCCTGCGGTGCACATCTCCTGCGGCGCACATCTCCTGCGGTGCACATCTCCTGCTGCGCACATCTCCTGTGGTGCACATCTCCTGTTGCACACATCTCCTGCGGTGCATATCTCTTGCGGCGCACATCCTGCGTTGCGAACCCTGCGTTGCACATAAATAAAACAGTTATTTACAAAAAAAATTAAAATTAAATCATATTAATAAAAAAACTGCGGCACACATCTCCTGCTGCGCATATCGCCTGCGGCGCACATCTCCTGCAGCGCACATCTCAAGTGGTTCACATCTCCTGCTGAGCACATCTCCTGCGGCACACATCTCCTGCTGCGCACATCTCCTGCTATGTACATCTCCTGCGACTCTCATCTCCTGCGGCGCACATCTCCTGCAGTGCACATCTCCTGCTGCGCACATCTCCTGCGGTGCACATCTCTTGCGGCGCACATCCTGCGGCGCACACCCTGCGTTGCACATAAATGAAACATTTATTTACAAAAAAATTATAATAATTAACTCAAATTAATAAAAAAACTGTGCGCACACATCCTGCGGCGCAAATCTCCTGCTGCGCACATCTCCTGCATTGCAGAACATAAGATGCACATAAATAAAATTAATAAAAAAACTGTGCGCACACATCCTGCTGCGCACATCTCCTGCGGTGCACATCTCCGCACACATCCTGCGTTGCACATCTCCTGCGGCGCATATCTCCTGCGTACACATCTCCTGCGGTGCACATCTCATGCTGCGCACATCTCCTGCGGTGTACATCTCCTGCGGCGCACATCTCCTGCTGCGCACATCTCCTGCGGCGCACATCTCCTGCGTGCACATCTCCTGCTATGTACATCTCCTGCGGCGCACATCTCCTGCGGCGCACATCTCCTGCGTGCACATCTCCTGCGTGCACATCTCCTGCGGTGCACATCTCCATTGGCGAACATCTCCTGCTGCGCAAATCTCCTGCAGTGACCCTCCCTCGTCGCAGACCCTGCGGTGCACATAAATCAAACATTTATTTACAAAAAATAATAATAATTAACTCAAATTCCTAAAAAAACTGTGCGCACACATCCTGCGGCGCACATCTCCTGCGGCACTCATCTCCTGCGGCGCATATCTCCTGCGCACTCATCTCCTGCGGCGGATATCTCCTGCGCACACATCTCCTGCGGTGCACATCTCCTGCTGCGCACATCTCCTGCTCTGCACATCTCCTGTGAAGCACATCTCCTGCTGCGCACATCTTCTGCGGCACACATCTCCTGCGGTGCACATCTCCTGAAGCGCACATCTCCGGCGGCGGTGCACATCCTGCGGCGCACACCCTTCGTTGCACATAAATGAAACATTTATTTACAAATAAATTATAATAATTAACTCAAATTAATAAAAAAACTGTGCGCACACATCCTGCGGCGCACATCTCCTACGTGCTAATCTCCTGCGTGCACTTCTCCTGCGGTGCACATCTCCTGCGGCGCACATCTCCTGCGGTGCACATCTCCTGCTGCGCACATCTCCTGTGGTGCACATCTCCTGTTGCACACATCTCCTGCGGCGCACATCTCCTGCGTGCACATCTCCTGCGTGCACATCTCCTGCGGTGCACATCTCCAGTGGCGAACATCTCCTGCTGCGCAAATCTCCTGCAGTGACCCTCCCTCGTCGCACACCCTGCGGTGCACATAAATCAAACATTTATTTACAAAAAATAATAATAATTAACTCAAATTCCTAAAAAAACTGTGCGCACACATCCTGCGGCGCACATCTCCTGCGGCACTCATCTCCTGCGTGCACATCTCCTGCGGTGCACATCTCCTGCGGCGCACATCTCCTGCGGTGCACATCTCCTGAAGCGCACATCTCCGGCGGCGGTGCACATCCTGCGGCGCACACCCTTCGTTGCACATAAATGAAACATTTATTTACAAATAAATTATAATAATTAACTCAAATTAATAAAAAAACTGTGCGCACACATCCTGCGGCGCACATCTCCTACGTGCTAATCTCCTGCGTGCACTTCTCCTGCGGTGCACATCTCCTGCGGCGCACATCTCCTGCGGTGCACATCTCCTGCTGCGCACATCTCCTGTGGTGCACATCTCCTGTTGCACACATCTCCTGCGGTGCATATCTCTTGCGGCGCACATCCTGCGTTGCGAACCCTGCGTTGCACATAAATAAAACAGTTATTTACAAAAAAAATTAAAATTAAATCATATTAATAAAAAAACTGCGGCACACATCTCCTGCTGCGCATATCGCCTGCGGCGCACATCTCCTGCAGCGCACATCTCAAGTGGTTCACATCTCCTGCTGAGCACATCTCCTGCGGCACACATCTCCTGCTGCGCACATCTCCTGCTATGTACATCTCCTGCGACTCTCATCTCCTGCGGCGCACATCTCCTGCAGTGCACATCTCCTGCTGCGCACATCTCCTGCGGTGCACATCTCTTGCGGCGCACATCCTGCGGCGCACACCCTGCGTTGCACATAAATGAAACATTTATTTACAAAAAAATTATAATAATTAACTCAAATTAATAAAAAAACTGTGCGCACACATCCTGCGGCGCAAATCTCCTGCTGCGCACATCTCCTGCATTGCAGAACATAAGATGCACATAAATAAAATTAATAAAAAAACTGTGCGCACACATCCTGCTGCGCACATCTCCTGCGGTGCACATCTCCGCACACATCCTGCGTCGCACATCTCCTGCGGCGCATATCTCCTGCGTACACATCTCCTGCGGTGCACATCTCATGCTGCGCACATCTCCTGCGGTGTACATCTCCTGCGGCGCACATCTCCTGCTGCGCACATCTCCTGCGGCGCACATCTCCTGCGTGCACATCTCCTGCTATGTACATCTCCTGCGGCGCACATCTCCTGCGGCGCACATCTCCTGCGTGCACATCTCCTGCGTGCACATCTCCTGCGGTGCACATCTCCATTGGCGAACATCTCCTGCTGCGCAAATCTCCTGCAGTGACCCTCCCTCGTCGCACACCCTGCGGTGCACATAAATCAAACATTTATTTACAAAAAATAATAATAATTAACTCAAATTCCTAAAAAAACTGTGCGCACACATCCTGCGGCGCACATCTCCTGCGGCACTCATCTCCTGCGGCGCATATCTCCTGCGCACTCATCTCCTGCGGCGCATATCTCCTGCGCACACATCTCCTGCGGTGCACATCTCCTGCTGCGCACATCTCCTGCTCTGCACATCTCCTGTGAAGCACATCTCCTGCTGCGCACATCTTCTGCGGCACACATCTCCTGCGGTGCACATCTCCTGAAGCGCACATCTCCGGCGGCGGTGCACATCCTGCGGCGCACACCCTTCGTTGCACATAAATGAAACATTTATTTACAAATAAATTATAATAATTAACTCAAATTAATAAAAAAACTGTGCGCACACATCCTGCGGCGCACATCTCCTACGTGCTAATCTCCTGCGTGCACTTCTCCTGCGGTGCACATCTCCTGCGGCGCACATCTCCTGCGGTGCACATCTCCTGCTGCGCACATCTCCTGTGGTGCACATCTCCTGTTGCACACATCTCCTGCGGTGCATATCTCTTGCGGCGCACATCCTGCGTTGCGAACCCTGCGTTGCACATAAATAAAACAGTTATTTACAAAAAAAATTAAAATTAAATCATATTAATAAAAAAACTGCGGCACACATCTCCTGCTGAGCACATCTCCTGCGGCACACATCTCCTGCTGCGCACATCTCCTGCGGTGCACATCTCCTGCTGCGCACATTTCCGGCGGTGCACATCTCTTGTGGCGCACACCCTGCGGTGCACATAAATGAAACATTTACTTACAAAAAAAAATAATAATTAACTCAAATTAATAAAAAAAACTGTGCGCACTAATCCTGCAGCGCACATCTCCTGCTCTGCACATCTCCTGCTGCGCACATCTCCCTCTCTGCACATCTCCTGCTCTGCACATCTCCTGCTGCGCACATCTTCTGCGGCACACATCTCCTGCGGTGCACATCTCCTGCTCCGCATATCTCCTGCAGTGCATATCTCTTGCGGCGCACATCCTGCGGCGCACACCCTGCGGTGCACATAAATGAAACATTTATTTACAAAAAAATATTATTACATCAAATTAATAAAAAAACTGTGTGCACACATCCTGCTGCGCACATCTCCTGCTGTGCACATCTCCTGCGTTGCACATCTCCTGCGTGCAGATCTCCTGCGGTGCACATCTCCGGTGGCGCATATCGCCTGCGGCGCACATCTCCTGCTTTGTACATCTCCTGCGGCGCACATCTCCTGCGTGCACATCTCCTGCTATGTACATCTCCTGCGGCGCACATCTCCTGCGGCGCACATCTCCTGCGTGCACATCTCCTGCGTGCACATCTCCTGCGTGCACATCTCCTGCGGTGCACATCTCCAGTGGCGCACATCTCCTGCTGCGCAAATCTCCTGCAGTGACCCTCCCTCGTCGCACACCCTGCGGTGCACATAAATGAAACATTTATTTACAAAAAATAATAATAATTAACTCAAATTCCTAAAAAAACTGTGCGCACACATCCTGCGGCGCACATCTCCTGCGGCACTCATCTCCTGCGGCGCATATCTCCTGCGTACACATCTCCTGCGGTGCACATCTCCTGCTGCGCACATTTCCGGCGGTGCACATCTCTTGCGGCGCACAACCTGCGGTGCACATAAATGAAACATTTACTTACAAAAAAAAAATAATAATTAACTCAAATTAATAAAAAAACTGTGCGCACTAATCCTGCAACGCACATCTCCTGCTCTGCACATCTCCTGCTGCGCACATCTCCTGCTCTGCACATCTCCTGTGACGCACATCCCCTGCTGCGCACATCTTCTGCGGCACACATCTCCTGCGGTGCACATCTCCTGCAGCGCACATCTCCTGCGGTGCACATCTCTTGCGGCGCACATCCTGCGGCGCACACCCTGCGGTGCACATAAATAAAACATTTATTTACAAAAAAATATTATTACATCAAATTAATAAAAAAACTGTGTGCACACATCCTGCTGCGCACATCTCCTGCTGTGCACATCTCCTGCGTTGCACATCTCCTGCGTGCAGATCTCCTGCGGCGCACATCTCCTGCGATGCACATCTCCGGTGGCGCATATCGCCTGCGGCGCACATCTCCTGCTTTGTACATCTCCTGCGGCGCACATCTCCTGCGTGCACATCTCCTGCTATGTACATCTCCTGCGTGCACATCTCCTGCGGCGCACATCTCCAGTGGCGCACATCTCCTGCTACGCAAATCTCCTGCAGTGACCCTCCCTCGTCGCACACCCTGCGGTGCACATAAATGAAACATATATTTACAAAAAATAATAATAATTAACTAAAATTCCTAAAAAAACTGTGCGCACACATCCTGCGGCGCACATCTCCTGCGGCACTCATCTCCTGCGGTGCATATCTCCTGCGTACACATCTCCTGCGGTGCACATCTCCTGCTGCGCACATCTCCTGCGGTGTACATCTCCTGCGGTGCACATCTCCTGCCGCGCACATCTCCGGCGGCAGTTCACATCCTGCGGCGCACACCCTTCGTTGCACATAAATGAAACATTTATTTACAAATAAATTATAATAATTAACTCAAATTAATAAAAAACCTGTGCGCACACATCCTGCGGCGCACATCTCCTGCGTGCTAATCTCCTGCGTGCACTTCTCCTGCGGTGCACATCTCCTGCGGCGCACATCTCCTGCGGTGCATATCTCTTGCGGCGCACATCCTGCGTTGCGAACCCTGCGTTGCACATAAATAAAACAGTTATTTACAAAAAAAATTAAAATTAAATCATATTAATAAAAAAACTGCGGCACACATCTCCTGCTGCGCATATCGCCTGCGGCGCACATCTCCTGCAGCGCACATCTCAAGTGGTGCACATCTCCTGCTGAGCACATCTCCTGCGGCACACATCTCCTGCTGCTCACATCTCCTGCGGTGCACATCTCCTGCTGCGCACATTTCCGGCGGTGCACATCTCTTGCGGCGCACACCCTACGGTGCACATAAATGAAACATTTATTTACAAAAAAATATTATTACATCAAATTAATAAAAAAACTGTGTGCACACATCCTGCTGCGCACATCTCCTGCTGTGCACATCTCCTGCGTTGCACATCTCCTGCGTGCAGATCTCCTGCGGCGCACATCTCCTGCGGTGCACATCTCCGGTGGCGCATATCGCCTGCGGCGCACATCTCCTGCTTTGTCCATCTCCTGCGGCGCACATCTCCTGCGTGCACATCTCCTGCTATGTACATCTCCTGCGGCGCACATCTCCTGCGGCGCACATCTCCTGCGTGCACATCTCCTGCGTGCACATCTCCTGCGGTGCACATCTCCAGTGGCGCACATCTCCTGCTGCGCAAATCTCCTGCAGTGACCCTCCCTCGTCGCACACCCTGCGGTGAACATAAATCAAACATTTATTTACAAAAAATAATAATAATTAACTCAAATTCCTAAAAAAACTGTGCGCACACATCCTGCGGCGCACATCTCCTGCGGCACTCATCTCCTGCGGCGCATATCTCCTGCGTACACATCTCCTGCGGTGCATATCTCCTGCTGCGCACATTTCCGGCGGTGCACATCTCTTGCGGCGCGCACCCTGCGGTGCACATAAATGAAACATTTACTTACAAAAAAAAAATAATAATTAACTCAAATTAATAAAAAAACTGTGCGCACTAATCCTGCAACGCACATCTCCTGCTCTGCACATCTCCTGCTGCGCACATCTCCTGCTCTGCACATCTCCTGTGACGCACATCTCCTGCTGCGCACATCTTCTGCGGCAAACATCTCCTGCGGTGCACATCTCCTGAAGCGCACATCTCTGGCGGCGGTGCACATCCTGCGGCGCACACCCTTCGTTGCAAATAAATGAAACATTTATTTACAAATAAATTATAATAATTAACTCAAATTAATAAAAAAACTGTGCGCACACATCCTGCGGCGCACATCTCCTGCGGCGCTAATCTCCTGCGTGCACTTCTCCTGCGGTGCACATCTCCTGCGGCGCACATCTCCTGCGGTGCACATCTCCTGCTGCGCACATCTCCTGTGGTGCACATCTCCTGTTGCGCACATCTCCTGCGGTGCATATCTCTTGCGGAGCACATCCTGCATTGCGAACCCTGCATTGCACATAAATAAAACAGTTATTTACAAAAAAAATTAAAATTAAATCATATTAATAAAAAAACTGCGGCACACATCTCCTGCTGCGCATATCGCCTGCGGCGCACATCTCCTGCAGCGCACATCTCAAGTGGTGCACATCTCCTGCTTAGCACATCTCCTGCGGCACACATCTCCTGCTGCGCACATCTCCTGCGGTGCACATCTCCTGCTGCGCACATTTCCGGCGGTGCACATCTCTTGCGGCGCACACCCTGCGGTGCACATAAATGAAACATTTACTTACAAAAAAAAAATAATAATTAACTCAAATTAATAAAAAACTGTGCGCACTAATCCTGCAACGCACATGTCCTGCTCTGCACATCTCCTGCTGCGCACATCTCCTGCTCTGCACATCTCCTGTGACGCACATCTCCTGCTGCGCACATCTTCTGCGGCACACATCTCCTGCGGTGCACATCTCCTGCTGCGCACATCTCCTGCGGTGCACATCTCTTGCGTTGCACATCTCCTGCGGTGCACATCTCCTGCTGCGCACATCTCCGCCGGTGCATATCTCTTGCGGCGCAAATCCTGTGGCGCACACCCTGCGTTGCACATAAATGAAACATTTATTTACAAAACAATAAAAAAATAAAATCAAATTAATAAAAAAACTGCGGCACACATCTCCTGCTGCGCATATCGCCTGCGGCGCACATCTCCTGCTATGTACATCTCCTGCGACTCACATCTCCTGCGGCGCACATCTCCTGCAGTGCACATCTCCTGCTGCGCACATCTCCTGCGGTGCATATCTCTTGCGGCGCACATCCTGCGGCGCACACCCTGCGTTGCACATAAATGAAACATTTATTTACAAAAAAATTATAATAATTAACTCAAATTAATAAAAAAACTGTGCGCACACATCCTGCGGCGCAAATCTCCTGCTGCGCACATCTCCTGCATTGCAGAACATAAGATGCACATAAATAAAATTAATAAAAAAACTGTGCGCACACATCCTGCTGCGCACATCTCCTGCGGTGCACATCTCCGCACACATCCTGCGTCGCACATCTCCTGCGGCGCATATCTCCTGCGTACACATCTCCTGCGGTGCACATCTCATGCTGCGCACATCTCCTGCGGTGTACATCTCCTGCGGCGCACATCTCCTGCTGCGCACATCTCCTGCGGCGCACATCTCCTGCGTGCACATCTCCTGCTATGTACATCTCCTGCGGCGCACATCTCCTGCGGCGCACATCTCCTGCGTGCACATCTCCTGCGTGCACATCTCCTGCGGTGCACATCTCCAGTGGCGCACATCTCCTGCTGCGCAAATCTCCTGCAGTGACCCTCCCTCGTCGCACACCCTGCGGTGCACATAAATCAAACATTTATTTACAAAAAATAATAATAATTAACTCAAATTCCTAAAAAAACTGTGCGCACACATCCTGCGGCGCACATCTCCTGCGGCACTCATCTCCTGCGGCGCATATCTCCTGCGTACACATCTCCTGCGGTGCACATCTCCTGCTGCGCACATTTCCGGTGGTGCACATCTCTTGCGGCGCCCACCCTGCGGTGCACATAAATGAAACATTTACTTACAAAAAAAAAAACAATAATTTACTCAAATTAATAAAAAAACTGTGCGCACTAATCCTGCAACGCACATCTCCTGCTCTGCACATCTCCTGCTGCGCACATCTCCTGCTGCGCACATCTTCTGCGGCACACATCTCCTGCGGTGCACATTTCCTGAAGCGCACATCTCCGGCGGCGGTGTACATCCTGCGGCGCACACCCTTCGTTGCACATAAATGAAACATTTATTTACAAATAAATTATAATAATTAACTAAAATTAATAAAAAAACTGTTCGCACACATCCTGCGGCGCACATCTCCTGCGGTGCACATCTCCTGAGAATCACATCTCCTGCGGTGCACATCTCCTGCGGTGCACATCTCCTGCTGCGCACATCTCCGGCGGTGCACATCTCTTGCGGCACACATCCTGTGGCGCACACCCTTCGTTGCACATAAATGAAACATTTATTTACAAAAAATTTATAATAATTAACTCAAATTAATAAAAAAACTGTGCGCACACATCCTGCGCCGCAAATCTCCTGCTGCGCACATCTCCTGCATTGCAGAACATGCGGTGCACATAAATAAAATTAATAAAAAAACTGTGCGCACACATCCTGCGGCGCACATCTCCTGCGTGCCAATCTCTTGCTGCGCACATCTCTTGCGGTGCACATCTCCTGCGGCGCACATCTCCTGCGGTGCACATCTCCTGCTGCGCACATCTCCTGCGGTGCACATCTCCACACACATCCTGCGGCGCACATCTCCTGCGGCACTCATCTCCTGCTGCGCACATCTCCTGCTCTGCACATCTCCTGCTCTGCACATCTCCTGCTGCGCACATCTTCTGCGGCACACATCTCCTGCGGTGCACATCTCCGGTGGCGCATATCGCCTGCGGCGCACATCTCCTGCTTTGTACATCTCCTGCGGCGCACATCTCCTGCGTGCACATCTCCTGCTATGTACATCTCCTGCGGCGCACATCTCCTGCGGCGCACATCTCCTGCGTGCACATCTCCTGCGTGCACATCTCCTGCGGTGCACATCTCCAGTGGCGCACATCTCCTGCTGCGCAAATCTCCTGCAGTGACCCTCCCTCGTCGCACACCCTGCGGTGCACATAAATGAAACATTTATTTACAAAAAATAATAATAATAAACTCAAATTCCTAAAAAAACTGTGCGCACACATCCTGCGGCGCACATCTCCTGCGGCACTCATCTCCTGCGGCGCATATCTCCTGCGTACACATCTCCTGCGGTGCACATCTCCTGCTGCGCACATTTCCGGCGGTGCACATCTCTTGCGGCGCACACCCTGCGGTGCACATAAATGAAACATTTACTTACAAAAAAAAAATAATAATTAACTCAAATTAATAAAAAAACTGTGCGCACTAATCCTGCAACGCACATCTCCTGCTCTGCACATCTCCTGCTTCGCACATCTCCTGCTCTGCACATCTCCTGTGACGCACATCTCCTGCTGCGCACATCTTCTGCGGCACACATCTCCTGCGGTGCACATCTCCTGCAGCGCACATCTCCTGCGGTGCACATCTCTTGCGGCGCACATCCTGCGGCGCACACCCTGCGGTGCACATAAATAAAACATTTATTTACAAAAAAATATTATTACATCAAATTAATAAAAAAACTGTCTGCACACATCCTGCTGCGCAATCTCCTGCTGTGCACATCTCCTGCGTTGCACATCTCCTGCGTGCAGATCTCCTGCGGCGCACATCTCCTGCGATGCACATCTCCGGTGGCGCATATCGCCTGCGGCGCACATCTCCTGCTTTGTACATCTCCTGCGGCGCACATCTCCTGCGTGCACATCTCCTGCTATGTACATCTCCTGCGTGCACATCTCCTGCGGCGCACATCTCCAGTGGCGCACATCTCCTGCTGCGCAAATCTCCTGCAGTGACCCTCCCTCGTCGCACACCCTGCGGTGCACATAAATGAAACATTTATTTACAAAAAATAATAATAATTAACTCAAATTCCTAAAAAAACTGTGCGCACACATCCTGCGGCGCACATCTCCTGCGGCACTCATCTCCTGCGGTGCATATCTCCTGCGTACACATCTCCTGTGGTGCACATCTCCTGCTGCGCACATCTCCTGCGGCGCACATCTCCTGCGTTGCACATCTCCTGCGTGCAGATCTCCTGCGGCGCACATCTCCTGCGGTGCACATCTCCGGTGGCGCATATCGCCTGCGGCGCACATCTCCTGCTTTGTCCATCTCCTGCGGCGCACATCTCCTGCGTGCACATCTCCTGCTATGTACATCTCCTGCGGCGCACATCTCCTGCGGCGCACATCTCCTGCGTGCACATCTCCTGCGTGCACATCTCCTGCGGTGCACATCTCCAGTGGCGCACATCTCCTGCTGCGCAAATCTCCTGCAGTGACCCTCCCTCGTCGCACACCCTGCGGTGCACATAAATCAAAAATTTATTTACAAAAAATAATAATAATTAACTCAAATTCCTAAAAAAATGTGCGCACACATCCTGCGGCGCACATCTCCTGCGGCACTCATCTCCTGTGGCGCATATCTCCTGCGTACACATCTCCTGCGGTGCATATCTCCTGCTGCGCACATTTCCGGCGGTGCACATCTCTTGCGCAAACACCCTGCGGTGCACATAAATGACACATTTACTTACAAAAAAAAAATAATAATTAACTCAAATTAATAAAAAAACTGTGCGCACTAATCCTGCAACGCACATCTCCTGCTCTGCACATCTCCTGCTGTGCACATCTCCTGCTCTGCACATCTCCTGTGACGCACATCTCCTGCTGCGCACATCTTCTGCGGCAAACATCTCCTGCGGTGCACATCTCCTGAAGCGCACATCTCTGGCGGCGGTGCACATCCTGCGGCGCAAACCCTTCGTTGCAAATAAATGAAACATTTATTTACAAATAAATTATAATAATTAACTCAAATTAATAAAAAAACTGTGCGCACACATCCTGCGGCGCACATCTCCTGCGGCGCTAATCTCCTGCGTGCACTTCTCCTGCGGTGCACATCTCCTGCGGCGCACATCTCCTGCGGTGCACATCTCCTGCTGCGCACATCTCCTGTGGTGCACATCTCCTGTTGCGCACATCTCCTGCGGTGCATATCTCTTGCGGCGCACATCCTGCGTTGCGAACCCTGCATTGCACATAAATAAAACAGTTATTTACAAAAAAAATTAAAATTAAATCATATTAGTAAAAAAACTGCGGCACACATCTCCTGCTTAGCACATCTCCTGCGGCACACATCTCCTGCTGCGCACATCTCCTGCGGTGCACATCTCCTGCTGCGCACATTTCCGGCGGTGCACATCTCTTGCGGCGCACACCCTGCGGTGCACATAAATGAAACATTTACTTACAAAAAAAAAATAATAATTAACTCAAATTAATAAAAAAACTGTGCGCACTAATCCTGCAACGCACATGTCCTGCTCTGCACATCTCCTGCTGCGCACATCTCCTGCTCTGCACATCTCCTGCTCTGCACATCTCCTGCTGCGCACATCTTCTGCGGCAAACATCTCCTGTGGTGCACATCTCCTGAAGCGCACATCTCTGGCGGCAGTGCACATCCTGCGGCGCAAACCCTTCGTTGCACATAAATGAAACATTTATTTACAAATAAATTATAATAATTAACTCAAATTAATAAAAAAACTGTGCGCACACATCCTGCGGCGCACATCTCCTGCGGCGCTAATGTCCTGCGAGCCCTTCTCCTGCGGTGCACATCTCCTGCGGCGCACATCTCCTGCGGTGCACATCTCCTGCTGCGCACATCTCCTGTGGTGCACATCTCCTGTTGCGCACATCTCCTGCGGTGCATATCTCTTGCGGCGCACATCCTGCGTTGCGAACCCTGCATTGCACATAAATAAAACAGTTATTTACAAAAAAAATTAAAATTAAATCATATTAATAAAAAAACTGCGGCACACATCTCCTGCTTAGCACATCTCCTGCGGCACACATCTCCTGCTGCGCACATCTCCTGCGGTGCACATCTCCTGCTGCGCACATTTCCGGCGGTGCACATCTCTTGCGGCGCACACCCTGCGGTGCACATAAATGAAACATTTACTTACAAAAAAAAATAATAATTAACTCAAATTAATAAAAAACTGTGCGCACTAATCCTGCAACGCACATGTCCTGCTCTGCACATCTCCTGCTGCGCACATCTCCTGCTCTGCACATCTCCTGTGACGCACATCTCCTGCTGCGCACATCTTCTGCGGCACACATCTCCTGCGGTGCACATCTCCTGCTGCGCACATCTCCTGCGGTGCACATCTCTTGCGTTGCACATCTCCTGCGGTGCACATCTCCTGCTGCGCACATCTCCGCCGGTGCATATCTCTTGCGGCGCAAATCCTGTGGCGCACACCCTGCGTTGCACATAAATGAAACATTTATTTACAAAACAATAAAAAAATAAAATCAAATTAATAAAAAAACTGCGGCACACATCTCCTGCTGCGCATATCGCCTGCGGCGCACATCTCCTGCTATGTACATCTCCTGCGACTCACATCTCCTGCGGCGCACATCTCCTGCAGTGCACATCTCCTGCTGCGCACATCTCCTGCGGTGCATATCTCTTGCGGCGCACATCCTGCGGCGCACACCCTGCGTTGCACATAAATGAAACATTTATTTACAAAAAAATTATAATAATTAACTCAAATTAATAAAAAAACTGTGCGCACACATCCTGCGGCGCAAATCTCCTGCTGCGCACATCTCCTGCATTGCAGAACATAAGATGCACATAAATAAAATTAATAAAAAAACTGTGCGCACACATCCTGCTGCGCACATCTCCTGCGGTGCACATCTCCGCACACATCCTGCGTCGCACATCTCCTGCGGCGCATATCTCCTGCGTACACATCTCCTGCGGTGCACATCTCATGCTGCGCACATCTCCTGCGGTGTACATCTCCTGCGGCGCACATCTCCTGCTGCGCACATCTCCTGCGGCGCACATCTCCTGCGTGCACATCTCCTGCTATGTACATCTCCTGCGGCGCACATCTCCTGCGGCGCACATCTCCTGCGTGCACATCTCCTGCGTGCACATCTCCT